>NW_023595464.1:0-50000 GCF_014839805.1 Manduca sexta | reverse complement strand
ATTATTCCGTGTTAACAAATGCCGATACTGTAATCGATACATCGTTAACGCTTAATATTTCTCACAATACTGACGAATATACTCATCTCAATGCAATAACAAACATAGAAACAGAAGTAATAACTGAGTTACCACCTGGTAGTACATCCCCTATTGAACCACATACAGAACAAAATATAAAAACATCTATTGATTATACAACAACTAAATTACAAGCAACTGGACCAACAGAAAGTGAGGATGAAATAAAACAAACTACTGACATGAGTATTGAATGGTCAAGTACTAAAGATTCTGCAACATTAAAAAGTAATATTATCAATACAAATATCGATACAGATAAGCCTACAATGGGATTCGACCATACGCGTACTACTTTCGATCTAGAAAAACACAGTCAAGGTACTGAACCAGATTTGGGCCAAACTACTGAGACATATAGAAGTAATGTATTAAATCAAATTACAACTGAAAATATTAATGATTCTTCTCATCCTAGTAGCACTATAAATAATGTAGGTCGCAAGGGACAAACAAAAGCAACAACAAGTGTTTATGGTATATCAGGATTCCACGAGACTGCATTTACTGAAAATATGCAAACTACCAATGTACTTGATACAGAGACTTCTTTTACTAATGTAAAAAAGGATGAAAGTACAAAGAATAGCATTGACTTTGATCATACAATTTTACCTCAGACTACCGTGATATTTGAGAGTCAAGGGAAAAATATAAATACTCCTGTAACAAATTTTGAAGAATATGATTTGGTGACTACTACACCACAAGAATATGATATATATAAATCAACTAATTCGGAACATAAAACCTCAAAATACAGTACAACATTTTATACAGAACATTTAAAAGAAACTACGCAGCAAGAAACATGGCAATCATTTGTAACTACAACTCAAAGTGAAATTTTCATCGAGAAAACAACTGAAAACCATGAACCTTTATCGTCTGTGGAAGTTACTACGAATAATATTCTAGAAAAAACTGAACCGTGGCAGCTATCTTCACAAATAAATATACACAGAACAACGGAAACGCCGCTTTTTGATTTCACAGATGTAACTTTGTTTTCGACTATCGGAACTGATGGTTTGACGAACACTATTAATAGTAATAAGTTAGATAGTACATCAGAGGTGACACGATATGATGAGAAGGTAACCAGCTCTAATTTAGGCTCCGACGTCTCTCTCATAACTGAAACACAATCAACTTTTATTAATGCCAATACTGAAAATCCCAATAAATCTTACCCATCCACTACAGTTTCAACTACTGAATCAACTACAGAAAAAATCGAACCCAAAAAAATGAATGAAACGGAAAGCACAGCTTCAACCAATTTTTCTGTACATTTTGCAATGAAATCAGATAATTCTACTGAAATTGAACGCCAGTCTACACTATTGCCTCCTATTGATACAAATATGTCAAGTACAAGTTCACCTGAAAATGAAAAATATACAACGCATTCAAGTCACGTTACAAATCATATCACTGAGCAGCAAACTCCCGAGACAACGTACTCTGATACTAAAAGTGATCATTTTTCTACTACAACAAATTCTATAAAAATGCAATCCACTAAAGCAGAAGATTCATTCGAAACGGAAAGCGTATATAAAACTATACTACCATTTACATATAAAACAACGGAAGAAGAAACTACTGTTTTGTATACTGTTACGGAAAAGAGTAGTGATGATTATGTTACATATATACCATCCATTTCAACACAAAGTAGTTCGAAATATGATTCAACAGAATCACCAACCGATTTGAGTGAATTGCTAAGTTCAACAAGTAATGTTGAACATCTAACTAATATGAAAATGGATGGTAAAAATCCTACATCGACTGTAAATGATAAATATACTATACCGCAAAACTTATTGACGTCGTCTTTAAAACCTACCATAACTGAGATAGATACTCAAACCTCTAATGACTTTCCACCTACCGACTACATTGAAAACTCAGGAAGTTCCACAACAAAAGTAGCTTTCACGTCTCCTCATACAAAACCACCAGATAAAAATTATAGTTTTTCGCTTATTCCAAATTTAACTAGGCTAGTAGGTATGACAGACACTACTGAAATATTTGAATATGACCTTATAACTAAACTCGAATTTGAAACCACTACTGAAGGCTCCTTTTTAAATAAAAATACTGGTTCAACTATTCCTACAAATATTTTTAATCTCCAATCAGTCAGTTCAAGAAAAAATGAGTCCACCTTCATAAATAACAATGATATAAAGACAACTAGTTCAATAAATAGCCCTAGTGAATTAACAACTACCCCTGATAGCTTTAGTGACAAACTGAATAGACAACCTAATTTGGAGGTGTTTACTGTATCTCAATCCTATGCTACAACAAAAAAATCAGATGTGACCGAGAACATTCGTAATCAAAATACTGCGGAAGTTTATTACACACTTACAGATAGAAATAAATTCACTCAGGAAAATGAGATAATCACTAGCTTAGATAGACGTGATGAAAGCGATCTGCCTACTAAAATGACTACTTCTATTAATAACATTTTGAATATAGATCATACAACACCCATGATGCATACCACACTAGATATATCATCTAACAGTTTTGAGAACTTCGATACTATTAGTACCGAAAAAGTTCAAAGTGAAAGCCAAAAGTCTACTATTGCAGACGACATGCAATTTGTTACGTCCACAACATCGTTGGCAAACGATGAAAGTAATACATTTGTGAATCAAATGACAACAATAGAATTCCCTAAAAACGATGACCAAACTACTATTGCAGTTACCAAGAAGAGTCCTGCTCCAGATTCTGATTTGTTTAGCCAATTAAATGAAAATAAGAAATATACAATAAGCGACCTTGAAAGCATGAATTCATTCACATCAACGCGTAATGATGAAAATATGCAAACTAAAGAAGATACTGAAAATATCAATGAAGCTATAGAATACACTACTAAATTTCACTTTACCAATATTCTAACTACTGTGGATACTGAAAATAATGGTCGAACAATAGAATATACCACCGCATTCCCATCAACAAGTAGTGATCATTTTCAATCTAACGTGGCTACTGAAGATAATATTAGTCAAACAACTGGATATCCTACATCTTCTCAATCAAGCAGTGATGAAAGTATGCAAACTAGTGTGTTGACTGATAATTATGGTCAAACTGTGGAACATACTACATCTCAACCAACAAGCAGTAATGATATTATTCAATCTAACTTCGTTACGGATAATTACGGTCAAACTATGGATCAAACTACATCTCAATCAACACGCAGTGATGATATTATTCAAACTATCGTGGTGACTAATAATAATGATCAAACTGTGAAAAATACTACATCTCAACCAACAAGCAGTAATGATATTATTCAATCTAACTTCGTTACGGATAATTACGGTCAAACTGTGGATCAAACTACATCTCATTCAACACGCAGTGATGATATTATTCAAACTAAGGTGGCTACTAATAATTACGATCATACTGTGGAACGTATTACGTCTCAATCAACAAGCAGTCATGATATTATTCAAACTAATGTGGGAATTGATGATTACGGTCAAAGTATGGAACATTCTGCATCTCAATCAACAAGCAGTGATGATATTATTCAAACTAATGTGGGAATTGATGATTACGGTCAAAGTATGGAACATTCTGCATCTCAATCAACAAGCAGTGATGATATTATTCAAACTAATGTGGGAATTGATGATTACGGTCAAAGTATGGAACATTCTGCATCTCAATCAACAAGCAGTGATGATATTATTCAAACTAACGTGGTGACTGATAATTACGGTCAAACTATCGAACATACTATATCTCAACCAACAAGCAGTGATGATATTATTCAAACTAATGTGGGAACTGATAATTATGGTCAAACTGTGGAAAAAACTACATCTCAATCAACAAGCAGTGATGATATTATTCAAACTAAAGCGGTAACTGATAATTACGGTCAAACTATCGAACATACTACATCTCAATCAACAAGCAGTGATGATATTATTCAAACTAAAGTGGGGACTGATAATTACGGTCAAACTATCGAACATACTACATCTCAATCAACAAGCAGTGATGATATTATTCAAACTAAAGCGGTAACTGATAATTACGGTCAAACTATCGAACATACTACATCTCAATCAACAAGCAGTGATGATATTATTCAAACTAAAGTGGGGACTGATAATTACGGTCAAAATGTGGAAGATACGACTATATTTCCATCAACAATCAATGATAGAAATATACCATCTGAAATAGCTTTTGAAAATAAAGGCCAAACTGTAGAAAGTATTACTATTCCTCAAATAACAAGTACTGAAGGAAATATGTTAGTGATCAATAATATCGAAAAAACGACGGAATATACATCACAATATACAAGCTCGGAAAGAAATATTGTAACTGAGGTAGTTACTAAAAATATTATTCAAATCACGGATTATACTCATACCTCACTATCTACAAATGTTAACGAAATTATTCCATCCAATGTAGGTACTGATAATAGTAATCCGGATATGCAATATACTACCACGTCTCGACCAACAAGCAGTGATGAAAACATTGTAACTCAGACGGTTACTGAAAATAAGAGTCAAATTCTAGATGCAACTTCTTTATCTCAAATACCAATTACGAAAACGGATACTGCAGACTTCACTCGTACAATTGTTACCGCTTCAGTACTGCATGATCCCACATTATCTATCACTACCGAATCTAATATAAAATCTTCGTCGAAATCGCAACACTCTTCATATAGCTCTAGTACATCTGTTGAGAATTTGTCTTCTAGAAGTAAGGATGTTGATATTCCTGCTTGGACAGAATCTACGACATTTACTGACTTGACATCTACGGCGACAACGACTTTGAACTTTGACTTAAATATCATTATAAAATGTAAAGCAAACTCACATTGTCCGACGAACAAAGCATGTCTTAACGGAGTATGCCAGAATCCTTGTCAAATAGTGGGAAAGAAATGCAAACAGAACACATCGTGTATTACTGTCAACCACGCAGCTGTTTGTGTTTGCGATGACGTCACTACAACCGACTGTGTAAGAGGTATGCTTCTGAGGTACTTTGCATACCAGTTTGATTATACTTTATAGTTGTTTTTATGGTCACTTTAATTTCGATTTATCATCTGCAATATTTTATACAGATTCTTATTATTGTAAAGGTTGTTTTATCGGACAAATGTGTAAATAATGACCAAAGTAATATGTATAATTAATTTGTAAATACGTAAATAATTGTAATTAATTTATTCATAGTAATCATTTCTTGTAACATACTAAAAAATAACAATTAACATAATAGAATCGGCTGGAACGCCAAAAGTACCAGAACCTTGTCACTCTGATCGAGACTGTATAGAAATCGAAGCCTGTTTCATGGGATTGTGTCAAGATCCATGTGAGTTTGACAATGTATGTGGCATCGGAGCCAATTGTCAACGCATTAAACACAGGCCGATGTGCTCGTGCCCAGCAGGGTACGATGGAGATCCCGCAGTTAAATGCACGCCTAAAATATGTAAGCCTCAGCTAATTTTTACTAATTATAACATGTAAAATGTTCTAATAAGGAAGTTGCCACTGATAAAAAAGACACCGTCTTTTTTTTATAAATGTCGTAAGATTATGGTATTGTATTAATAATGGTGGAAGAATTATTTCAATAATCTTGAAAAATTGCGAAGTTATTAAATTTTGAATGATTCTAATTAAAAAATAAAATGCAGCGCTCTGCGATCGCGGCGTTACTAGGTTCAAGGAAATTATTCGTGTTTTTCTATAGTGTTTAAAGTATTTCGAGGACTTCAGATTGAAAGTATTTTGAGGAGAATTAAGATTAATTTGTGTTTATGTTAAGTATTATTTATGAAGAAGGAATTACTAGATTTACGTAAAGTTTCGACCTAATATGATAATATCTCGAGTTAATAGGATATTTTAAAACAAAAAATATCTGGAAACTTCCTTATCATATTATTTGTGAAAGTGTAAATTAAACAGACTGTGGTTGTGTTTCTCAAACCCATTTTCACATACCTTTCCTTAATCGAGTGGGCCTTGGATAATGATCAGTGATCACACATCAAAGTATGCAATAAAGCAACTTTAAAATTATTTTACATAAAATTTTGATGTGTATGGGCCGTTAATGGGCTCCTGTAATTCTAAGAAGTATTAAATGAAACGGACAATACGATGGTAAAACCCCAAGTAAACCGAGTATTTAGATAAAGTAATAGTACAAGAAATTAATTAGTATAAAAACAGCAATAGTGGTTGTGGTTGTATACATATTGTAAATAGGAAAAAACACTGTATTTAGTAAATTTTTTTCTCACATGTAATTAAAACTATTTCAACTCTTTCCTCGGAATATTTTGTATTTACTCATTAGGCTCATAAATATTTCACGTTTTGTTTAGTTGGTTGCACTCGAAACGAAGATTGTCACTTAACTGAAGCTTGTATAAATAATGCCTGCCAACACCCATGTGCAATACACAATCCATGCGCACCCAAAGCCGTCTGTATAAACACAAACCATGGCTCAGATTGTAGCTGCTTAGAAGGTTATCAAGGAAACGGATACGTGGGCTGCGTACCAGGTTAGTATAACAGGAAGAAATGTTTATTACATTATATTAGTAACAATATATTATTTTTAATATACTATTGTTATTCTAGTAATGGATTCGCGATCCGTATGTCAGTATAATGAGGATTGTCCACCGGAATTGTTATGTGATACACTTAACAGAGTATGTATCAGTCCGTGTGCTGTCAATAAATGTGGAGAAAATGCTGAATGTGTTCCCTTTAACCACGACAGCCAATGCAGATGCCCGGCAGGTTTTACTGGGAATGCTTTCCTTGAGTGTCACCAAGGTATACTATCTGAATACATTATATTTTGCTTATAGAGAAAACATAATATTTCGCTTCGATGGCGTAGTTGTTTTGCGTGAGTGTTATGATACCGCTCTGAGGTCCTGGGTTCAAAGTGATATTGGGTTTTTCTGCTCAGTATGAAGTCTGAAATTTGGTTTCTGACCTAATATATAGTTAAAATTTGAAAGTATTTATGCCTGATATGACGATATCAAGCATAAATTCTCTTTCTTGAGCATCTGAGCGACGCGACGTCTTTAATGCATTAGATTAGTAACACAAATAATTTTCAGTGCAAGGATGCCGCTCGGATAATGAATGCGCCAATTCTGAAGCTTGTATCAATGGTAAATGCGGATCACCATGTAAATGTGGTATAAATGCAATTTGTGATGTACTTAATCATCGTGCATCGTGCAAATGTCTTGCCGGATATACTGGCAATCCACTAATTGGTTGCGAGCCACCATCAAATCCATGTGTTCCTAATCCCTGTGGAACCAATGCACTATGTGAAACTGATAACGGAAATCCGATTTGTGTTTGCCCTAAAGGCTTAACAGGAAATCCATTTAAGAATTGCAGTGAGTCACATTTTTTGTTATAGAACTTAATTATAATTAGTCCTTTAAAATAAATGCCTTAGAGCTGGGCACAGGCCTCCTTAAATAATTAAATTATCACTTGCTCAATACGGCTTTACGGAATTTCATTGTTACTGAAATTCGTATAGAAAAAGTTTGTCAGACGTTTGTGGTAGTTTAATTTAATTGTTGTTATGGTTTATGGTTTTTTTTTACAATTATTTCTTATTTTTCAGTACCGGAGGGTAACGAATGCGAACCAAACCCATGTGGTCCATATTCAGGATGTAGATTAATAGACGATAAACCAGCATGTTTCTGCTTACCAAATTATGAAGGAAATCCACCTCGGCAACCCTGTAAACTTCCAAATAATCCTTGTAACCCATCACCATGTGGACCGAACACCCAGTGCACCGTATTATCTAATGGATTTTCTAAATGTACTTGCTTACCTGGATTTATCGAAAGTCCCTAATACAGTCAGAGGTTGCGTGGAAGCACGCAATCCCTGTGAACCTAATACTTGCGGTGTTGGGGCTCGTTGTGATCCAAATAGATCACCAGCATGTTACTGTCCTGAAAACACTGTAGGAAATCCATACAAATCATGTGAGAATAATCGCGGTTATTTACCACCAGTATCCAGCGTACTATGTCAACCGGGACCTTGTGGCCCGAATGCAGACTGCTTCGTAAGTGGTAACAGAGAAATGTGTTACTGTAAAGCAAGTTTTATTGGTGATCCTTACACTGGATGTCAGCCTCAAATACTGCCCTGTGTCCCTAACCCATGCGGTCCACAAGCTGTTTGTCAAACTAGTCTCGATGGACAAGCACAATGCCTCTGTCCTGAGGGTAGTCTTGGGGACCCCTATGGTCCTAATGGATGTTATACTCGAGAGTGCGAAGTTGACGATGAATGTGCACCAAACAAGGCTTGTATAGGTTACATGTGCAGAGACCCATGTCCTGGAATGTGCGGCTTGAATACTAAATGTCATGTGGAAACTCACAGACCAGTATGCGAATGTGAAAATGGATTTGTAGGTAATCCTTTGATTTGTTGTTTACCACCTGAAGATCAAAAATCAATCAAGCCTTGTAATAAAGTCCAATGTGGAATAAATGCAATTTGTCAAGATGTGGATGACAAAGCTGTTTGCACGTGCCCAGTGGACTTTTCGGGCGATCCACATATTGAATGTAAACCGGAATGTGTCATGAGTTCTGATTGCCCGCCCAACGAAGCTTGCGTCAATAAAAAATGTATAGACCCATGTTCATTCAGTAACGTTTGTGGAATTAACGCCGTTTGCTTATGCAATGACCACACTGTGTCATGCCTATGTCCGGATGGATACACTGGTGATCCGTTGACCCAATGTATTTATAAACGTAAGTACTGTTTTTTTTTATATAACTAGGTATTGCTCACGGCTTCTCCCGCGTGAAAGGCCTTTCCTATAGCGTCAACTTCACTATTATTTAAGAAATCAAGTTCCACAATTTTATTATTTTCGATGGGAGCCAAGTACCGGGATAAAAGTAGTCTATGTGTTAATCCAGAACATGGTCTATCCGTGTGTCAAATCCGTTTAGTTGTTTCAGTGTTTACTCCTAACACAAATCTTCACATTTATAATAATAATAAGAACTAAGATAACAAAGTAACAATAATATAAGATTACTTAAAAATAAAATTTATAGCATTCGTAAATTCTTGTGACATATTCCTTTTTTTTTAGCAATCGTTATTGGAGTTGACAATTCAACATCACAACCTTGTTCGCCGAATCCTTGTGATTTCAATGCTCCTTGCGACACCTACGGGAATCAATTTGCTATTTGTGATGCTTGTATCGGGCCCAACGCTGCTAGTAATCCAGCATGCCGACCAGAATGTGTCCTTAATTCGGATTGTCAGTTTAATAAAGCATGTTTAAGAAATAAATGTGTAGACCCATGCCCAGGATCATGCGGCGTCAATGCGGAATGTTCGGTATATCACCATGATCCCATCTGTCAATGCAAATATGGTTTTGAAGGCAACCCATATGAATACTGCAAATCTACTACGCGACGTAAGTATTCCGATTATAAAAGATGTTTATCCCTAAATTAATGTTCATAAGATGGTTGTATTCATTCTGTTACATGTTTTTCTTTTTTCAGCTGTATTACACGAGACTTGCGATAATGTTCTTTGTGGAGCCAATGCAGTTTGTCAAGACATCAATGGGGCCCTAACATGCCAATGCTTTCAAAACTTTTACGGAAACCCATATGTATCATGCAGGCCACAATGTGTTGTGAATAGTGATTGTTCACCAGACCTTGCCTGTTTTAACAACAAATGTGAAAACCCTTGTAAAGATGTATGCGGCATTGGGGCATTGTGTAAGACAGTCAACCATCACTCGGTCTGCTACTGCGAATCTGGTCAAATCGGTGATCCATATGTTAGATGTCAACAAGCCCTCGGTCCAATTCCTTCTTTATCCGCGTGTGATCCGTCTCCATGTGGTCCACATAGTCGTTGTCTTGTATCATCAACTGGTTTCGCCGTATGCTCATGTATGCCAGGGCATAGGGGCATAGCACCGATGTGCCAACCTGAATGTGTCAGCAATTCAGATTGTCAACAGACGCTAACCTGTGTAAATCAACGGTGTATAAATCCTTGCTTAGGCAGCTGCGGCGTCAGTGCTGACTGTGTCGTCGTTAACCACAATCCTGTATGTATTTGTAGTGCGGGTAAAACAGGGGATCCTTTCGTCGCATGTACAGAAATGATAGAGGGACCACCGAAAGGCGAACATGACAAGAATCCATGTGTTCCATCTCCCTGTGGGCCCAACTCGGTATGCGAAATAAAATCGAACCATCCGGTATGTTCGTGCGTTCCTAATTACTCAGGCACTCCACCAAACTGCAGACCAGAATGTGTTATCAGTCAAGAATGCCCTCCTAGTCAAGCTTGTATTAATGAAAAATGTTTGGATCCGTGTGTGGGTGCTTGTGGAAATAACGCAAGATGTGACGTCGTGAACCATACGCCATTATGCAGTTGTTTAGAAGGATACAAAGGTGATGCATTTATTGGATGCGATGCTATATCGAAACATGACATACCAACACCATGCAGTCCGTCACCTTGCGGCGAAAATACGATATGCACTGTGGTAAATGACATAGCTCGTTGTTCATGTATCCCACCAAATATAGGAAATCCATACGCAGGCGGTTGCCGTCCTGAGTGTACGATAAATTCGGATTGTCCTAATCACTTAGCTTGTCTTTCAAACCATTGCCGAGATCCTTGCAAGGATTTGTGCGGGGTAAACGCTGAATGTATAGTCACAAATCATGTCCCAGTCTGTACCTGCTTTAGAGGATACGAAGGTGATCCATTCCAGTCATGTCGACCTCAGGAACATAGACCTCGTAAGTCTTACTTCTAACTGCATTAAAATTATTGTGTAATAAAATATTTTAACGAAATATATTTTGTATTCTAACAGCGTCCGCTTACAACCCTTGCGACCCATCACCCTGTGGCGCCAATAGTGAATGTCACGTGGTAAGCGACCGTGCCGCTTGTTCCTGTCGTCCCGGATTCCACGGAGCTCCACCTGCGTGTCGCCCTGAGTGTTCCGTTAACTCAGATTGCCCAGGGAACAGAGCATGTATTAATCTCAAATGCAAGGACCCGTGCGTTAATAGTTGCGGCTTGGACGCTCGTTGTCATGTTGTTGGGCATAATCCTATATGTACTTGCCCCGAAAATTTGCCTGAAGGAGACCCTTTTATCAGATGTTACAGAAAGAGTAAGTATTAAAAATAGATAATCGGACAGTTTCCGATTTAGAAACTTTCTTATCGGTTTAATTGCTTCGTAACTTTTGTAAACTAAAGAAAAAATCATAGTCTACTTGTGTGTTCTGTTTAATTAAATCTATGAAATTTATGAATCCATTCATTCTACATGTATTAGTTTCACCATACCGTTTACAAATTTATTGGATAGCCTATATCTAAGTTATATTATGATTTCGTCAAATTCATCTTACTTCCAATGGAAAACAAAATATTCAGTCGTGACTGGCGTAATTATGGTATCTTACAAATAATCATTATAATAACAGGTATTATTGAACAACCACCTGACCCGTGTCTTCTGTCACCGTGCGGACCACATTCGACGTGTCGGAACGAAGCGGGCCGTGCAGTATGTGCATGTGAGGCTGGTGCTCTCGGAGCTCCGCCTTCCTGTCGCCCTCAGTGTGTTATCAATCAAGATTGTCCCCTAGCGCTTTCTTGCCTCTCTGGAACCTGCGTCAATCCTTGTATAGGATCATGTGGGTTTAACGCCCGCTGTAACGTACAAAACCATCAGCCAATCTGCTCCTGTGACGAAGGATTCTCCGGAGATCCGTTTGCTGGCTGTAATCCAGTTGAAAGTAAGTCGTTGCCTATAATCATCTATTGCATGTATGTATGTAATTCACGCATTTTTCGTTATAAAATGATATAAAATTTCAGTTTCGAAAGCAGAACCTCCAAAGCCTTGTCATCCCTCACCATGCGGATCTAACGCAATTTGTCGGGAAAGAAACGGTGCTGGTTCTTGTATATGTTTAGATGATTTTTACGGTGATCCATACGTTGGGTGTCGTCCAGAATGTGTTATGAACACCGACTGTCCTAGAGACAAATCTTGTTTTAATAACAAATGCGTGGATCCGTGTGCTGGTACTTGTGGACAAAACACTGAATGTAGAGTATCGAATCATGCACCTTCATGTTACTGCTTGCATGGGCACACTGGAAACCCTCTGCATGCCTGTGTTCCTGTTATTCGTAAGACTTTCTACCTTCTCTTATTATTTATATCTTGATTTCTGTCTGTGCTACAAATTCATCTTTCTTCCTATTCTTCTTTAGCTCTACTAGACTCTGTGGATCCGTGTCATCCTTCACCTTGTGGACCATATAGCAAATGCCGTACTTTTAATGGACATGCCGTTTGCACATGTTTGGATATATGCGTTGGTTCTCCACCGAATTGCCGGCCGGAATGTATAGTTAGTTCGGATTGTCGTCCTGATAAGGCGTGTGTTAATCAAAAATGTCAAGATCCATGTCCTGGCACATGCGGTATTAATGCTAATTGCCAAGTTGTGAATCATAATCCTATATGTAGTTGCATAAGCGGATATACTGGCGATCCTTTTATAAGATGTTTCTTTGAAGACAGTAAGTAATCAAAATCATAAGTATTATGGCTTAATTTCATAGTATTTCTATGATTATATTGTTGTCGTTTCAAAAATATAATTGTTAATTTATATTTTCTTCAGAGCAAATGACACCAATAAATAGTTGTGTACCCAATCCTTGCGGTCCAAATTCTCAATGCAAGGAAGTTGATGGAGTGCCTGTGTGCTCCTGCTTAGAAAATTACGTGGGTCGCCCACCCAACTGCAGACCGGAGTGTGTCATTAACGTAGAATGTCCGGGTAATTTGGCTTGTATTGCTGAAAGATGTAATAATCCTTGTCCGGGATCTTGCGGTATTCACGCATCTTGTACAGTTGTTAAACATGTCCCGATATGCACTTGCAATCAAGGATACACTGGAGATCCATTCTCGGCATGCTCGCCTATTCCGAGTAAGTTTATAATAAGGTTATTTTTGAATGTTTAACGATAGCATGTCATACTTACATATAGTAAATGTTGTTTTACTTTTAGCCATAGAACCACAACTCGGAAATCCTTGTGCTCGTTCACCCTGTGGAGCAAATGCAATATGTAAAGAAAGACATGGCATTGGATCTTGTTCTTGTCTCCCTGATTATTATGGTGATCCATACATAGAGTGTCGGCCAGAATGCGTATTAAATTCAGATTGTCCCAAAGATAGAGCCTGTGTTAACAATAAATGTAAAGACCCGTGTCCAGGAGTGTGCGGCATGAATGCCGAATGTCGCGTTAATAATCATGCCCCATCCTGTGCATGCCTGCCGGGATACGAAGGAAATCCATTCACTTCCTGTTATATAAGTAAGATTTTTGAATATTTACGATGGTGATGTTGCATTTATAATTAAACACTATATCTAAAACAACATTACAATACTTTTAGATGCTGTTCAAAATCCAATTGATCCGTGTGTTCCATCGCCTTGCGGGCCGTACAGTATATGTCGTGAAAGTAATGGATACGGTATATGCTCATGCCAGGAACAGTACTTTGGATCACCTCCATTCTGTCGTCCGGAATGTATGGTTAGCAGTGACTGTATGCCAAATCGAGCATGTATAAACCAGAAATGCGTAGATCCGTGCCTCGGCTCATGTGGCAGTAATGCAAAATGTACAGTAGTTAATCACAATGCTTTGTGCAGTTGTCCACAAAATTATGTGGGTGATCCATTTGTACATTGTACATTAGAGACAAGTGAGTTGATATGTTTTAAGGCTTTATAACCACATAGGCATAAACAATAGATGATTAATCAATTGCCAAAAAATACAATAATATACACAAATAATAATCCGCGTTTTAGGGCCCGAACCGAAACCATCTGGAAATCCATGTATCCCATCTCCATGCGGACCGTATTCACAATGTCGTGTAATAGGGGAGACACCAGCGTGCTCTTGCCAGCCGGGCTATATTGGACGGTCACCAAACTGCCGACCTGAATGTATCTACGATGAAGAGTGTCCCAGTAACCTTGCTTGTGTCCGGGAAAAATGCGTCAGTCCGTGCGAAGGATCATGCGGTTCAAACGCCGAATGTACAGTAATTAATCACAAAGCAGTTTGTCATTGTCGCGAAAGTTATACAGGTGACCCCTTCAGTGGTTGCTATTTTATTGGTAAGTTTTAAAAGTATTAAAAAATGAACATTAAACGATGTACTTTATAAATAAAGATTGTTACAACTCAATAATTAATTACTTGTGCAGTTACGGTACCAAGCGAAGAAGAAGTTAACCCATGTAACCCATCTCCATGCGGCCCGAACGCTATTTGTAAAGAGAAAAATTCAGCTGGATCATGCACATGTTTACCAGAATATTTTGGAGACCCATATTTAGGATGCCGACCAGAATGTGTCACAAATAATGATTGTCCAACTGATAAGGCGTGTTCGAATAACAAATGCATAGACCCATGCCAAGGCGCTTGCGGAGTTAATGCCCAATGTTTAGTTACACATCATACACCAACATGCTTATGTCTTGACGGTTATGATGGCAATCCCACGGTATCTTGCCACCCACAGAGAAAACGTTAGTAACAAACAAATATCAATTTACGCATTTTAATAATTTTAATCATTTGTTCTGATACAATTAATTGTGATTGTAGCTCCTTTAGCTGATGAAAATCCATGCGTACCATCACCTTGTGGACCCTATAGTAACTGTAAAGTAGTTGATAATCATGGAGTATGTTCGTGCCAAGAAGGATACGTGGGGTCACCGCCAACATGTCGACCTGAATGTGTTACTAGCACGGAATGCGCTCAACACCAAGCGTGCATCAAACAAAAATGCAGGGACCCTTGTCCCGGCACATGTGGAATTAATGCAAAATGCCAAGTTATAAACCATAATCCCATATGTACTTGCAAACCAGGGTTCACTGGCGATCCGTTTATAACTTGCCAGTTGGAGCAAAGTAAGAAGATCATAAATAAAGCAAATAAATTTAATTCATACCCCAAAACAATTAAATGTTTTATTAATGTAAATAGAATTTAATTATTGTGAAATTTTCATCAATTCAAATCATTTTCTTCAAGAACTCTTTTCGTAGATAATCTTTACTTATACTACCTGTCTTCTATATCTTTTCTTTTTCTCGGCTTTGTGTGTATTTTTCTTAATCTTTTTGTTTTTCTTTCTTAGAACCTATTCTAGAGGGGCCTAAAGGAAATCCATGCGTTCCTTCACCTTGTGGTCCATATTCTCAATGTAAAGTAGTTGGAGAAGCGCCTGCATGCTCATGCTTACCCAATTATATAGGCGTTGCACCGAACTGTAGACCTGAATGCTCTATAAATGCGGAATGTCCGGGTAACCTTGCATGTCAGAATGAGAAATGCGTAGATCCGTGTCCAGGATCGTGTGGTTTTAATGCGCAATGTTCTGTAGCTAATCATGTTGCATTATGTAATTGTATATTTGGATATACTGGTGATCCATTTAGCGGATGTTCTCAAATTCAACGTAAGTCTACAACAGAGGTGATGTAATAAATGTTGTTGTACAATCTTAAGGATTTTTGATAATGTTTTACAGATACGTCTGAACCGCCACCGAACCCATGTAATCCCTCTCCTTGTGGAGCTAATGCACTTTGTAAAGAACGAAATGGAGTAGGCTCATGTACTTGTCTGCCTGAATACTTCGGCGATCCTTATACAGGATGTCGACCTGAGTGTGTATCCAACTCTGATTGTGATCGCAACAAGGCTTGCTCCAACAATAGATGTAAAGATCCCTGTCCGGGAACATGTGGTATTAATGCGGAATGCAGAACTATTAACCATTCACCAACTTGCACTTGTCTCCATGGATATAATGGCAATCCACTAGTCAAATGTGAAATGGAAAGTGAGTTATTTAAAAACTATTATAATTGTTCTATAATTTGTGTAAGTTATTTAGAGTACGACAGATTCAACTTCATACTTATATATCGTGTAAAAGTAGTATTTATTTACCAATCATGATTAGACATACAGGTACTGTTTCTTACATTTCACTTTACCTGCTTAATAAGTAATAGGTATAAGGTATAATTAATATTACGATTCTCTTACGTCTGTATCTTAAAACACCATTAGTTCCAGGTCACGATGAACCCCGTCTGGATCCGTGCCAACCATCACCTTGCGGCCCTAACAGTCTCTGTCGGGTTATAAACGGCCATAGTGTTTGTACTTGTGAAAGTGGATATATTGGCACACCACCAACTTGCCGCCCCGAATGTATTGTCAGCTCGGAATGTCCGCAAGACAAAGCTTGCGTGAATAAGAAATGTGTAGATCCTTGCCCCAACACATGTGGCCTCAACGCGCGTTGCCAAGTCATTACGCATAATCCCATCTGCAGTTGTACACCTGGTTATACTGGAGATCCATTCACAAAATGCAATCCGGAAGAAGGTAAGGCATTAATTATTATATTTTCAATTATATTATCGCCATAAATAATGTACAAGTATGTACATATAGCAATAAACAAAATATTATGCATTGATTTTAGTACCGGAGCCTACAAATCCATGTGTACCTTCGCCTTGTGGTCCCAACTCTGAATGTCGCGTTATTGGTGACCAAGCTGCTTGCTCTTGTTTACCAAACTACATTGGAAGAGTACCTAACTGCCGCCCAGAATGTACCATTGACGCTGAGTGTCCAAGTAATACAGCGTGTTTCAATGAACGGTGTAAAGATCCTTGCCAAGGAGCTTGTGGTGTAAATGCCCTA
Source organism: Manduca sexta (assembly GCF_014839805.1). Lineage (NCBI taxonomy): Eukaryota > Metazoa > Arthropoda > Insecta > Lepidoptera > Sphingidae > Manduca > Manduca sexta. Next base: position 32,916 of record NW_023595464.1, on the reverse strand, counting down.
TGCCTGACTGTGAATCATAAACCCATATGTTCGTGCCAACATGGTTTTACCGGAGATGCGTCCAGAAGTTGCGTACAAATAATATCTAGTAAGTCTTTTTTCCATTTTTCATTTCTGTTCATTACATTTTAACATCTTTTAATGTTTTTTGATTTTCTTTTAGCCACCGAAATGACACCGACATCAAGCCCTTGTTTACCATCCCCATGTGGTCCTAATGCTGAATGCAGAGAATATAACGGAGCAGGCGCTTGCGTGTGCTCAGAAGGTTTTGAGGGCGATCCATATAGCACGCAAGGATGCCGTAGAGAATGTGAAAGCAACGATGATTGTGCTCCCAATTTGGCTTGCACACGATTCAAGTGCATCGACCCTTGTCCTAGAACGTGTGGTCTATTAGCGCAATGTACTGTTGAAAATCACGCGCCAGTTTGCACGTGTCCACGAGGCTACACAGGAGATCCATTCTTTCAGTGTAAAGAAATAGTAGTACCACGTAAGTAAACTTTTGTAGGTATTTTTATTTTCAAGAATAATTAATTCTATAAAACTAAATACTTTATATAATTTACAGCTACGCCCAAGAACCCTTGCGAGCCTACACCATGTGGACCCAACAGTCAATGTAGACAAGTGAATATGCAAGCAGTTTGTTCATGCTTACCAAATTACGTGGGGTCGCCTCCATCATGTAGACCGCAGTGTGTGGTTAACAGCGAGTGTGATTCTTCTAAGGCCTGTATAAACCAAAAATGCGACGATCCTTGTCCTAATACATGTGGATTAAGGGCCCATTGTCTTGTTAAAAACCACAACCCAATTTGTACCTGTCCAGCAGGCATGACCGGCGATCCATTTACACAATGTTATGGTTAGTAAATATAATTTATATTATTACAATATTGCGTTCTTACCAGCTCCGGCTCAATTCAAGTATGGTAAATTTTATTTTATCCTAAAACTTTTTTTTATTTTGTAGCGATACAAGTCACAACTGAGCGACCGCCATCTTGTACTCCATCTCCATGTGGGCCACATTCCCGTTGTCAGTTATTGGCCAGTGGACCAGCCTGTTCATGTCTGCCCGGCTATGTTGGATCTCCACCTTCATGCCGACCAGAATGTACGATCAACTCAGAGTGCCCCGCTTCATTGGCTTGTGTAAGACAAAAATGTGAAGATCCTTGCCCTGGATCATGTGGAGTCGATGCTAACTGCCATGTATTGAATCATGTAGCGGTATGTGTTTGTAATGATGGATACACTGGTGATCCCTTCTCGAGATGTTCACCAATACTAGAAGGTAAAACTTTATAAAATTTGATTGGCTTTATATGTTTTCATTTTTATTTTTATGTCAGTCCCTCATTGAGAAACTTTTTTACAGCGCCAACAACACCGACTCCATCAGACCCTTGCAATCCGTCACCTTGTGGACCTAACGCTCAGTGCGAAAATGGATTCTGCACATGTTTGGCAGATTATAGCGGTAATCCTTACGAGTCATGCAGACCGGAATGTACTGGAAGTCAAGAATGTCCTAGAGATAAGGCTTGCTTTAGAAATAAATGCCGCGATCCTTGTCCTGGCGTTTGTGGACAAAACGCAAAATGTGATGTTATCAACCATATACCTTCTTGCTCTTGCATATCAGACTACACTGGCAATCCGTTCACTCAATGCCACCGAATAGAGGAACCGAAAACACCGAGAGATCCATGCCACCCATCACCATGTGGACCCAACAGTGTCTGTAAAACTGTTGACAATGCTGCAGTTTGCGCTTGCCTTGAAGGTTACCAAGGGTCGCCACCCGCATGCAGGCCTGAATGTGTTGTGAGCTCTGAATGTCAATCAACCAAAGCTTGTGTAAATCAAAAATGTATAAATCCTTGCATTAATGCATGCGGTGTATCCGCTCGTTGTGAAGTCATCAACCACAGCCCTATTTGTAGTTGCAACCCTAAACAAACCGGCGATCCATTCAAGAGTTGTTATGACATTTTGAAATCTCCCCCTGAATCCGTAGATGCTTGTAATCCTTCTCCATGTGGACCAAATGCTCAATGTATTGAGAGAAACGGAAAAGCAAACTGCAAGTGTATAGAGGATTATGTGGGACAACCGCCGAACTGCAGGCCTGAGTGTGTTATTAACCCAGACTGTCCTTCAAATCAAGCATGTGTTAGGAATAAATGTATAGACCCCTGCCCAGGCTCCTGTGGTATAAATGCTGATTGTATTATAGTGAGCCATACCGTTTCATGCATATGCAGAGAGAAGTTCACGGGTAATCCATTTATGCAGTGTGTGCCACAAGAAGGTAATTACTCATTAATAATATTTTGGTAAAATTATAGATAATATATCTCAGCTACTCATGCGCAGCATTTTATTAATCAAATGTTCTTAAATATCATATGAAACAGAAGGATGTAATTATGCTGTAATTTGGGTCATGTGTCATGTGTAATATTTTATAATATTATTTTAACACAAATTGTAAAATTATTTTTAAAGTTGCAATTTTCTTTATTTTACAGATAAAATCCCGCAACCTTGTGATCCGTCGCCATGTGGTGCGAATGCAATATGCAATCAACGAGACGGAGTCGGAGCTTGCTCTTGTTTGGACGAGTATTATGGCAACCCGTATGAAGGTTGTCGTCCCGAATGTGTCCTAAGCTCCGATTGTCCCGCTGATAAATCATGCATCAGAAATAAATGTGCTGATCCATGCCCAGGTATCTGTGGCACGAATGCTGAATGTAATGTAATTAACCATGTCCCAAGCTGTGCTTGTGTGAAAGGATATTCGGGCAATCCGTTTGTTCAATGTTTGAAGGATGAACCCACAGAAGTATCAAGGCCCTGTCAGCCGTCACCTTGTGGACCTAATAGCATTTGCAGAGAAAATGGAGAATTAGCATCTTGCGAATGCTTGCCGGAATATATAGGGGCTCCACCTGATTGTCGACCCGAATGTACCGTCAGTAGTGAATGCCCTTCAGACCGAGCTTGTCACAAATTCAAATGTGCTGATCCTTGCAGAGGAACATGTGGAATTGGTGCGCATTGTCAAGTAATTAACCATAGTCCCCTGTGCAGCTGTCCAGCCGGAACTTCTGGCGATCCATTTAAACGGTGCTTTGAGCCAGTTATTTACGTACCCGATACACCGAAGCAGCCATGTCAGCCAAATCCGTGCGGTTCTTACAGCGAATGTCGCACAATTAACAATAGCCCATCATGCTCTTGTATTGAAGGATACTTAGGTCAACCGCCTAATTGTCACCCAGAATGTCTTGTGAACACTGATTGTCCATCCCATCAAGCTTGTATCGCTGAAAAATGTACAAATCCTTGTGAAGGGTCATGCGGATTTAGAGCAGAATGCCGGGTACATGATCACATACCGATCTGCAGTTGTCCAACTGGTTTTTCTGGAGATCCATTTATTCAATGCGCAGAAATAATCGGTAAGAGGCTATTTTAGAAATTAAAAATAAAAATAAAAATTACTTGTATTATAATTAAACGGTACGTTTTATAAATAATATAACTAGTTTTTCCTAATTTTGCAGCAACACCAACGCCCTTACCCGATCCTTGTAACCCTTCACCTTGTGGTAGTAATGCCATATGTGAAGATGGTGTATGCTCTTGCGTGCCTGGATATTTTGGAGACGCTTATGTAGGCTGCCGACTGGAATGCACTACCAACGGTGAATGTTCACCCACTCGAACATGTCAGAGAGGAAAATGCGTTGATCCATGTCCTGGCGCATGCGGCACAAAGGCGATATGTTCCGTTAACAATCATATTCCATCCTGCACTTGCCCACCTAATACTTCCGGTGATCCATTCACTTTCTGTTCAGAAATTGTACCAAAAGGTAATAATAATACTATATTTAAATATTTTGACTATATTTTGTTAGTGTGATTTCTAACCTACGTTCGTTTTTTCGATTAGATATACCAACCAATGGATGTTCACCATCGCCCTGTGGTCCATACAGTGAATGTACGGTGACGGCGAATGGTGCAGCCGCTTGTTCATGCAAAGCTGGCCACATTGGATTACCGCCATCTTGTCGTCCAGAATGTCTTGTGAGCGCCGAATGCAAACTCCAGTTAGCTTGCATTGATCGCAGGTGTCGCAACCCTTGCGAGGGTGCATGTGGCCGAGGCGCTAGATGTCAAGTCATTGCTCACTCTCCCATATGTACTTGTAATGACGGTTTCACCGGTGATCCGTTCACATATTGTTATCCTGCGCCAGGTAAAATTAGTAATATTATAATTTGACCAATTATCAATGGTTTAATACATACACCACTTGAGTCTAATACAAAATTATGTTGATTATTGTAGTTGTTCCACCGGAACCGCAAGACCCGTGCGAACCATCGCCGTGTGGGCCTAACTCAGTATGTCTGTTCTCGGGAGCTACGCCAGCGTGCAGTTGCCAACCTGGCTTTTTAGGAACTGCACCTAACTGCAGACCAGAGTGCACCATAAGCGCGGAGTGCCCGGCAACTCTTGCGTGTGTAGCTCAAAGATGTAAGGACCCGTGCGAGCAAGCTTGCGGACCAAGAGCTATCTGTTCAGTAGTAGATCATCGTGCTACTTGTGCCTGCGAGTCAGGCTTAGAAGGCGATCCCTTCCAGGGTTGTTCACCACCACGAGGTAAGGAACTAATTAAGATATAAACTTTAACTATGATTGCAATAATGGACTTACAGAATAGTAATTAATATTACGAACCTGAAACGTTCTAAATGGTCTATAAAATGTTCGAAATATGTAGGTCATCCATGACGGAAACCATTGTAAAATACCTCACTCATTTGTTAAGTGTTGATGATAATTTAATCATTAAGTATATAAAGGTAAATGAGTTTTTAAAATTTCATGAAAATATTAGTCATCCATATCAATAGGTTAATGACTGCAAATAACACTCTGCTTTGCAAAAGCGTGATTCATAAATTTCATGCTTTTAAGATGTGCTTACGAAACGGAAACATTAATTAGTCAAATCACGCCTTACGGTTTACTAATGTAAATAGGTCTATATGGACGGCTTTACTTTGGAACTCTGTGGTAACCATGCCCTCCGCTTGGTTCAATGGTAATCTCGTTCATGCAGAACCTATTTATAAGCTTTAAACATAAGCATTAGGATTAAGACGGTGAAAAACGATAATATATATTTTTTAAGACGGGATGTAACATAATAATAACTTAAATGTCAAATTAATGCCTTTGCTTCAAAACTGAGCACGCGGAGATAACCTAGCACTTACAGTAAGCTTAGGCCATTCGCCATGGTGGCCGCTTTTGGACGGTGCTGCTAGAGATAGTGTCGCTGTCGCCGGATTAAGGAAGTCATTAAATGTCGCCGAGCCCAACAAGCTTCAACTAACGCTTCGGATCAAGGAAATGCTTCAAAGGTGACTGACGGACTTGTTGGTAAGTGATCTTACTGTATTTACAATAATATATTTCAGCTCCACCAAAGATTGAGTATTTAAATCCGTGTGAACCTTCGCCTTGTGGCGCGAATGCTGAGTGTAAAATACAAGGAAACGCCGGCTCATGTACATGTCTTCCCGACTATTTCGGTGACCCATACCAAGGTTGTAGACCGGAGTGCTTAAGCGACTCTGACTGCCCCCTAGCCTTGTCTTGCAACAGAAATAAATGCGTGGACCCGTGCCCAGGAGTTTGTGGATTCAATGCAGATTGTTACGTTACTAATCATAAACCAACATGTAATTGCAAACTTGGCTATACTGGCAATGCGTTATCAATGTGTTCCCCCATAAGAGGTAAGATTTAATATTGTAAATTATATCTAAACCTAGTTATTACATGAATAGAAATTAAAAATGCTTTATTCAATTTCAGAAAATGATGTTATAGAGAAAGATGTTTGTAATCCCTCTCCTTGTGGAGTAAACTCAGTTTGCAAGGAAGTGAATAGTCAACCGATTTGTTCATGTTTGCCAAATTTCGTGGGATCTCCTCCTAACTGCAGACCCGAATGTGTAATTAATTCTGAGTGCAAACCAAACAAGGCGTGTATTAATCAACGCTGTGTGAATCCCTGCCCTAAACCTTGCGGCCAAAACACAGATTGTAAAATGATTAATCACAGCCCTATATGTAGCTGTCGTCAAGGCTATTCGGGAAATCCGTTCACCATGTGCAGTCAAATAATTCGTACGTATTGAGATTTTTTGTTCAATATATACTATGACAACGAGTTAAAATTTGCGCAAATATTTCTATAGAAAACAGATAAAATGCATGGAAGTGACATATTCTATCAATAAGCCTATCACTCGGTAACACTATGTTATTGTCATACATTACATTAGCGTTAAACTTGTAGAAAGGCATCTTGGCTATGGCCCCTGGTGTAATTAATTAACGAAAGTAATAAAATATTCTGTTACACTCATGACGATAATACTTTACAAGGAGATAATTTTTTTTACGTTCTTTGACAGATCGCATATTGACTCGTATATTACTTTGATTCACAGAAATGACACAACCTAAAGCGCCAAATTCAGATCCCTGTGTGCCATCACCATGCGGTTTATATTCGGAATGTCGTAATAACAATGGTTTGGCATCGTGCTCTTGTTTACCAACATACATAGGATCACCACCTTTCTGCAAACCCGAATGTGTTGTCCACTCTGATTGTCCAAGTGACCTAGCCTGTGTCTCAGAAAAATGTCGAAACCCATGTGATGGTACATGCGGCTTATATGCCAAGTGCTTCGTGAATAATCATATTCCGGTGTGCCTGTGTCCTGATGGATTTACAGGAGATCCGTTCAGGCAGTGTGTACCAAAACCTGAACAAGGTAAGTCGGTCTACGAGATTTTCTATAATTTAAACATTTACAATGCTATCTTTATTATTATAAATATATATTTTTTTATAGATATTATACCAACTGTATCGTCCGACCCTTGTCAACAAAAGATTTGTGGGCCGAACACTGTATGCAACAATGGAGTTTGCTCATGCGTAGAAGGCTACCACGGTGACCCTATGTTAGGCTGTAGACCAGAATGTGTGTATAATACCGATTGCCAACAGGATAAAGCTTGTCAACGTAATAAATGTGTTAACCCATGTGTCGGAACATGTGGTCAGAATGCAATTTGTGACGTTATGAATCACATTCCAATGTGTTCGTGTCCTAAGGGAATGAACGGTAACGCTTTTGTGGAATGTAGACCCTCAGCAGGTAATACTCAACAACATAAAAATAATAATAAATAATCAAATTTTATTATTTTCCTTTGTATATGATGTATTTAGTGTAATTATGGTTTACAAGAAGGTGAATTCAAATGTATTTCTTTCAGTATTAAATGTGAATCCTTGTCATCCTTCACCTTGTGGACCGAACAGTCAATGTCAACAAAGCAATGGACAGGCAGTTTGTTCCTGCGTGCCCGGCTATCGAGGAAGTCCTCCCACCTGTAGGCCAGAGTGCGTGGTCAGCTCGGAATGTCCATTGAACGAAGCTTGCAATAATCAGAAATGTATAAACCCCTGTATCGGTGCATGTGGTTCCGGAGCTGTGTGTGACGTCATAAACCACAATCCTATCTGCACTTGTCCACCGACGTTCACTGGAGATCCATTTGTGAGATGTATTGTTATAGGTACTGTACTGCACTGTATACTGTTGTCATGATAAATTTATTCACTAAAACATTTATACAATTTATTTAACACTTATTCAAATATTATTCCTTTAATTTGATGTATCCACTATGTATAATCATTTTAACGTTTAATTTTATTTCAGTTAAGGAACAAGTACCTGTTAATCCTTGCGAACCTTCACCTTGTGGACCAAATTCAATATGCAAAATTAACGGAGAAAGCCCACTTTGCGCTTGTTTACCAAACTTTAAAGGATCGCCACCAAACTGCCGACCTGAATGTATCAGCAACAGTGAATGCGACTACAACTTGGCTTGTTTGAACAAAAAATGCGCAGATCCATGTCTTGGAACGTGTGGTGCGAACTCTGAATGTAGGGTGGTTAGTCACGCACCCATGTGCATATGTCAAGCAGGTTACACTGGCGATCCATTCTCATATTGCAGTCCGCAAATTGTTTCGGAGGCAATTGAACATCTGACTCCGTGCAGTCCGAGTCCATGTGGCTCGAATGCCGTGTGCCGAGAATTGAAAAATGTCGGATCATGTCAATGTTTGGATGGTTATTCTGGCGATCCATATGAGGGATGTCGCCCGGAATGTGTAGTCAACTCTGATTGCCCGCTCAATAAAGCTTGTTCTAGAATGAAATGTATTGATCCCTGTCCCGGTGTTTGTGGTACAAATGCTTTGTGTCAAGTAAACAACCACATGCCAACGTGTATATGCCAACCTGGATACACTGGAAATCCTTTCAGCCATTGCAATATTGTACAAGAAGGTACATTTTTATTTTTAGTACTTAATAAATAATATACGATATTTTAATTATGATGCATGTTGAGGGGCTCCTTTTTCCGCACTTAGCCCGTAATAGGTCGGGCTGTTGTGCGTGGAATTATGATGCATAATATATATGTTAAATTTTAGCTTCAGTAGTGGAGAGAAATCCATGCAGCCCATCACCGTGCGGTGCAAACAGTCAATGCAAGCAAATAAATGAGCAAGCGATTTGTTCCTGTTTACCAACATTCATGGGTTCGCCACCAAACTGTCGTCCTGAATGTGTCGTTAGTTCGGAGTGCCCACAACATTTAGCATGTGTCGAACAAAAGTGTACCAATCCTTGTATCGGCACTTGTGGAGAAAATGCCAATTGCAATGTTATTAATCATAGCCCAATTTGCGTCTGCAAGCAAGGACTGACTGGAAATCCATTTACTACGTGTTATCCTATAAAGGGTAAGTAAAATTTTGCAAAATATGAAAAATATATGAATTTTGCGTAATAACGAGGGTTCTAACGAGTAAATTTATCTTACAGTATCAAAACCACCTCAAAGTCCGCTTTCGTCTGATCCATGTCTATCTTCACCATGCGGACTCTACGCCGAGTGTAGAAATGTTAGAGACACGCCCTCTTGCATTTGCAAACCTAACTACGTTGGCAACCCGCCTAACTGCAGGCCAGAATGTACTATTAACTCGGAATGCCCCAGCAACCAAGCGTGTATGAACGAAAAGTGTCGCGACCCATGCCCCGGAGCCTGTGGTCTAAATGCACAATGTACTGTTTTCAACCACATCGCGCAATGCGGTTGCATTGAACGATACACAGGAGATCCATTCACTCGTTGTCTGCCGATGCGTGAAGAGGATGGTAAATATAACTCATTAATTGTTAGAATGAATTTTGAGATACGGCAGTAGGAACACCCAAACCAACAAGAAAACTTTTTAGGGCATTATGTAATATACTTAATGACTTTAGGAATTAGCTTCACAGATTCTAAAAAATATGTACAATCGGCAAAGAAATAGGTAATTTATGCAAAAACATTTTTGATGCCAGTAAAATTTTGTTCATAAGAATAAAAAGTCTCTATGGGGCCATTAGAGTAAAAAATACCAAAAAAGCTTTCCTCATACATTTTGTTAGAAATGCAACCACAAATTCAGTGTGTCTAGAAACTTAGAAAGTTTTCTTATAGCTACAGCGATTAAGGTAGCTTTCCTTATTGCCTCGTCTCGGTAATCCTCCCTGTACATAATGCAATCATGTTACATTTTCAGAAATTATCGAAACGGATCCATGCAACCCATCACCCTGTGGCGCAAATGCTGAATGTAATAATGGTGTTTGTACTTGTTTGCCTGAATATCAAGGAGACCCTTACTATGGGTGCCGACCTGAATGTTTAATGAGTACTGATTGTCCACAAGATAAAGCATGCATTAAAAGTAAATGCGTCGATCCCTGCATCAACACATGTGGTGTGGGTGCTATATGCGATGTGTTTAACCACGTTCCCATGTGTTCATGTCCGAAAGGATATTCAGGAAACGCCTTTATTCAATGTATAGAGAATAAAGTAATTGAAATTATTAACCCATGCAACCCTTCACCTTGTGGTCCTAACAGTCAATGTCGTGAAATAAATGGCCAAGCTATATGTTCATGTTTGCAAGGGTACATGGGTGCCCCACCTACATGTAGACCCGAATGTGTTACCAGCTCAGAGTGCGCACTGAATAAAGCATGCTCAAACCAACGATGTGTTGATCCTTGCAAAGGAAATTGCGGTGCAGGAGCCCAATGCCAAGTGATAAACCACAACCCCATCTGTTCCTGTCCATCTGGCTTTACAGGCGATCCATTCACTAGATGTATAATAGAAGGTACAGTGCTATTGTTCTAAATAATACTCTTAATTATTACTGTTAATTATAATGTTTAAAAAATTTGCCTTTGGGTCAAGAGCCAGCTGCTGAAGGCAGAACCTACTGCTCGACGTGGCACGAATTGTAAGGAGAGTCGTCACTTTGAATTACTAACTGCCAGTGGCTTAAGTCTTAGCCTCGCAAAGGGTGGTGATTCCTTTTTAAAAAAATATTATTATTAAGCGGCGATAGCCTAGATGGGTGTGGAACGGACTGTTGAGACGAATGTCCGCAGGTTCAAATCCCAAGGGCACACACCTCTGACTTTTCTAAAAAATCATGTGTGTATTCTTTGTGAATTTATCGTTCGCTTTAACGGTGAAAGAAAACATCGTGAGGAAACCTGCACATCTGAGAAAGTTCTCTATAGGAATTTCGAAGGTGTCTGAAGTCTACCAATCCGCGCTAGGCCAGCGTGGTGGACTAAGGCCTAATCCATCTCAGTAATAGAGGAGGCCCGTGCTCAGCAGTGGGCAAGTATATAATACAGGGCTGATATTTTTTTTTAATATTTATGTTTTTTTAAACATGAATTATGTATGTTTAATTTTACAAAAAGTACATGTTAAAATAAAATATATAACAAAAAACAAATCATTTGTTAGTTTACTAGTTCAACTGTATATTTTATTTTTATTTTGTCTAATTTCCAATATTTTTTTTAGATTTACAACCTGCAATTTATGTCAACCCATGCGAACCTTCTCCATGTGGCCCGAACTCCATATGCAAGGAAATAAATGAGTCCCCATCATGTGCATGTATTGACGGATATACAGGAAATCCACCGAACTGTCGCCCCGAATGCATTGCAAATTCAGAGTGTCCCAACGAGATGGCGTGCATCAACCAAAAATGTAGAGACCCATGTCCTGGGTCATGTGGAGCTGGCGCAGAGTGTAGAGTAGTGAGCCACACGCCACAATGCATTTGTCCACCTGGCTATTCCGGGGATGCTTTTATAGAATGTAGGGTCATAGACTTGCCACTTACACCGTGTTCCCCATCTCCATGCGGCCCTAATGCCGTTTGCAAGGAACAAAGAAATGCCGGAGCGTGTGTGTGTTTACCTGACCATATCGGCAATCCCTATGAAGGATGTCGCCCCGAGTGCGTCGTGAATTCTGATTGTGCCACTAACTTGGCCTGCATACAAAACAAATGTAAAAATCCTTGCAACAATATATGTGGACGTAACGCTGTGTGCAACGTTATCAATCACACACCGAAATGTGAATGTCTGCCTGGAATGACGGGTAGCCCTTACCAGAATTGTTATGAACAAATGGAAGGTAAATCATTTCAAGATTAATTTTAGCGTTATATCTTCGTTATTACCATTAGAAAGAAATTGTTTCTTATTTAGTATCGATATTGTAACATATGTTATTACTTTCTTCCAGAACCGCCTATGGTACACAGAGATCCTTGTGTGCCATCACCATGTGGGCCGAATAGTATTTGTAAAGTTTCTAATGAACAGGCAGTGTGTACTTGCCAACCAGAATTTATGGGAACGCCACCATCTTGCAGACCAGAATGCCTACTCAGTTCTGAATGTAATCAACAACAAGCATGTATACGTCAGAAATGCAGGAACCCTTGTGAAGGAGTATGTGGCCGGAATACTGAATGCAAAGTTATCAATCATAGTCCTATATGTTCATGTAGATCCCAGCACACCGGAGATCCATTCAGTGAATGTTATAGAGGTATATAGAGTTACTATACAATACTAAATTATTCACAATCTTTTTGAAATAAATTCTTATTATCTTTTCAAATTCTTACAACAAATAGCTACTCGAAAGAAAAGAAATCAATCTTAATATTCTGAATTATTGAAAATTATTTGAGTAACGATATTTTTTATTTCAGTGGCCGAGGTTGTTCACCAGTCTACAAGCAACCCATGTGTACCATCCCCGTGTGGGCCGTTCTCACAGTGTCGTGACGTAGGAGGATCGCCTTCCTGTTCTTGTATGCCACAATACACCGGCAGCCCTCCCAACTGCCGACCAGAATGTACTATTAACTCTGATTGTCCCAGTGACAAAGCATGCGTCAATGAAAAATGTATCGACCCGTGTCCAGGGTCGTGCGGAGTTAATGCTAATTGTAGAGTTCAGAGCCATGTATCAATTTGCACATGTTTCGACGGATATACTGGAGATCCATTCAATAGTTGTACCTTGAAACGACCGGCAGGTATGTCAGTAGTTGATGGGATTGTGAAACAATATGCATTTTATTAACAGCTATAGGTTATTGTTGAAAACTAAATGTAATGTTAAATTTTCAGAAATAACTCACGTTGACCCTTGCAATCCTTCACCTTGTGGACCAAACTCAGTTTGCAATGCAGGTGTTTGTACTTGTATAGAAGAATATCACGGTGACCCATACTTTGAATGTAGACCGGAATGTACTATAAGTTCAGAATGTCCAATGGATAAGGCATGTGTAAAACATCATTGTGTCGACCCATGCGTTAATACATGTGGCACTAACGCATTATGTCAAGTGGTCAACCATATGGCAGTGTGTACATGTCCTGCGAAGATGACCGGAAATGCATTCATACAATGTACTCCAATTAAAGGTAAAACTGGTTTTAGTAGCACAAAAAGTAATTCATACAATTTATGACAGAATTTGTTTTAATTATTGCATTTCTGTTGCAGAGGTCTTACAACAAAATCCATGCCTCCCTACTCCATGCGGACCGCATAGTCAGTGTAGAGAATTCCAAAGTCAAGCAATTTGTTCCTGTTTACCAGGCTATCGTGGTGCCCCACCATCATGTAGACCGGAATGTGTAGCGAGTTCGGATTGCCCACTTAACAAAGCCTGTAGCAATCAAAAATGCATCAATCCCTGTCAAGGAACTTGTGGTGTAGCTGCTCAGTGTCAAGTTATAAATCATAATCCTATCTGTAGTTGTCCTGCGACGCTTACAGGCGATCCTTTCACGAGATGTATTTCCATTCGTAAGTTGTTACGATTATTTTCACTATTTATCTTCAATTTCGTATAATCGAAACAAGGTATTGTACCTGCGTATTATTTTTTTAGCCGTTGCAGAGCCCTCGGTGCATGTGAATCCGTGTCAACCATCGCCATGCGGACCTAATTCTATTTGTCATGAAACCGACGGAGACGTCCCGTCTTGTCAATGCATGCCTGAATTCATTGGATCTCCGCCCAACTGTCGACCTGAGTGTTTGGCTAATAGTGAATGTTCACCTCAGCTTGCATGTATAAACAAAAAATGTCAGAATCCTTGTGAACAGGCATGTGGTGGAAATGCAGAGTGTAGGGTTGTTAGCCACACTGCAGTTTGTATATGTCCTGAAGGATATAGTGGAGATGCTGCCGTACAATGCAGCAAAACACCTATTTTCTCTGTAGAGTACATATCTCCATGCAGTCCGTCGCCTTGCGGCCCCAACGCCGAATGTAGAGAACATTCTGGAGCGGGTGCTTGTGTATGTGCTAAAGGATACTTCGGAAACCCATATGAAGGATGTCATCATGAATGTGTCGTTAATTCAGATTGCCCAAGTAATAAAGCCTGTACCAGAAATAAATGCATAGACCCATGCCCTGGTACGTGTGCTCCGAATGCTGAATGTCAAGTAGTAAATCATTCACCATTGTGCACTTGCAGATTAGGATACACCGGTGATCCATTCAGCCATTGCTCAATCAAACGTAAGTAATTTACATACCTAAATTTATATAATTTGTTTTCTGGTGAATATTGAGTACATGATTTCATGTAGTTTAGATTAAAATGCTACTCACTAATGAGATTGACTGAATTTTCAGCTATAGAAGATGTACCAACAAATCCTTGCGAACCGTCGCCATGTGGTCCAAATAGTCAATGTAGAATTTCAAACGGCCAAAGTGTCTGCTCATGTTTACCAGAATATCGGGGCTCTCCTCCAAATTGTAGGCCTGAGTGTGTGATAAGCGCTGAATGTCCAAGCGATAAAATGTGTAAGAATCAAAAATGTGTATCTCCATGCCCTGGACCTTGTGGACAGAATGCACTTTGTAAAGCTATAAATCATAGCCCCATATGTACGTGTCAAAATGAATACACCGGAGATCCATTTTCACGTTGTTACTCGAATCCAAGTAAGTGTTGTTATTAAAATATGTATATAGAAACAAACCTGAGATAATATTATTTGTATTATCATATTATTTTTTTTTAGTTGCGGAGGTACCTCAAGTACCCCAAAGAGATCCTTGTGTGCCTTCACCATGCGGCCCCAATTCACAATGTCAAAATAATGGCGGCGTCCCATCTTGCTCTTGCCTGCCAAACTTTGAAGGCAGTCCACCTAATTGTAGACCAGAATGCACTATAAACGAAGACTGTGCTAGCAATATGGCCTGCATGAACCAAAAATGTAGAGACCCGTGTCCTGGATCATGTGGAATAAACGCTATGTGCCAGGTCATCAAGCATGTCTCTATTTGTTCGTGTAATGAAGGTTACACTGGAAATGCATTCACTCAGTGCAATCTTATACCACCTAAAGGTAAGTTTAAAATTGAAATATTTATACAAACACCATGTAATATGGATAAAATATTTTTTTTAAATTGATTTTTATTGAAGTTCAAGATGACTTATGTAACCCGTCACCATGCGGAGAAAATGCTGAATGCTTCGATGGAAAATGCACTTGTCTTCCTGAATACCAAGGAGATCCCTATTCCGGATGTCGGCCTGAATGTTTACAGAGTTCCGAATGTGATCGCAGCAAAGCATGTATAGGAAATAAATGCAAAGATCCATGTCCGGGAACTTGCGCGTTGAATGCCGTGTGCAATGTAGTAAACCACATTCCAATGTGCAGTTGTCCGGAACGAATGACTGGAAACGCCTTTGTAGAATGTCGACCTGTAATAGGTTTGTATTTATTTATTATTGAAGTAAACAAATTATATAAGTATAGTTAGTAATACTATTGAAATAACATTTTCATAATTAATGATGTAGTATGAATTTACAAAAGAAAAAATATTTAAATAAACCTGTGTTATATTATAGAAACATTCGGAAACCCCTGCGAACCTTCTCCATGTGGTCCAAACAGTCGCTGTCGAGACATAAATGGCCAAGCGGTATGTTCATGCGCTCCTGACATGATCGGGTCACCTCCATCTTGCCGACCCGAATGTACTATAAGTGCCGAATGCCCACTTAACATGGCATGCAGCAATCAGCATTGTGTCGACCCCTGTATTGGTTCATGTGGTGTTAATGCGGAATGTAAAGTTGTTAATCACAACCCGATATGCACTTGTCCACCGTTATACACAGGAGATCCATTTTCCCGGTGTATTAGACAACGTAAGTCTTTTATTATATAACGCCAGATATTTATGTATAACATTTGATGATTTTATTTTAATTGCTATTATATATTTTAGCTGAGAGACTGCCAGAGCTTGTTACCCCTTGCACACCATCACCTTGTGGCCCTAACTCACTATGCAAAGAAATAAACGAAGCACCGTCCTGCATATGTTTAGAAGGTTTCATAGGCTCACCGCCTTACTGTAAGCCAGAGTGTAGCAGTAATGAAGAATGTTCAGTACATTTGTCCTGTGTCAACAAGAAGTGCACTGATCCTTGTGTGGGCGCTTGTGCTCCGAATGCGGAATGTCGAGTTGTGAGCCATTCGCCTATCTGTTTATGTCCTTACGGCTTCACTGGCGATCCGTTCTTTGAGTGTGTTCACGAACCATTGCATACAGAGGTCGCAACAACACCATGTTCGCCTTCTCCATGTGGTGCAAATGCCATCTGTCGGGAAAAAGATAATGCTGGATCATGTTCGTGCATGGAAGGATACATTGGCAACCCATATGAAAATTGTCGACCGGAATGTGTTGCCAACACTGATTGTCCGTCCAATAGAGCTTGCGTAAATACTAAATGTGGCGATCCATGTCCTGGAAGCTGCGGACCCAATGCTTTCTGTCAAGTCGTAAACCATGTACCTCAATGCACATGCAACACTGGTTACTCTGGCGATCCATTTAGATATTGTGTTTACCAAGGTTAGTTCAATGTTATAATACATAATTTAAACAAAACCACATCACGCTTTTATAAGCTCCGCAAAGCGGGAGTCTGAATTGCACCCGGGGAACCCACTTTTCGCCATGTGTGTTCTTTCTCATGGCATAATAGGTGGCGAGCCTATCGCCATATCGGACATAAATTTCAGAATCCGGCCAAATTAATACTGAGCAAAAAAATCCAATGTCACTCGATCTTGGAGTTGTAGTTGTAGTCGTACTCTGCACGCAATACAATAACGCTACCGATACAGTTAGTCATTATTAGGTTGTACGTGATGTGATTTGAGATTAGTTTATTAGTTATTTAAGTCAGGTATTTTATAATATATTGTATTATTTATAGAACCAGTGGCAATCGCGCCAGTTGATGTGTGTTATCCATCACCTTGCGGCCCTAACAGTCAATGCAAAACAGTAAATAATCAAGCAGTATGCTCGTGTTTGTCGGAATACGTCGGCTCACCACCTAACTGTCGACCAGAATGCGTCGTTAGCTCTGAATGCCCCTACGATAAGGCTTGCGTGAAACATAAATGTATCAATCCTTGCCCTAAACCCTGTGGTCGTAATGCTGTCTGCAAAGTAATTAATCACAGCCCGATGTGCACGTGTGAACAATCCTTTACTGGCGATCCATTTACTGTCTGCACACCGGTTAAATGTAAGTTACCTATTTTTTTACTCACAATTTGATTACGTTTATTTTTGTTCTAACACTATGGTATTTATTTTCAGATGACGTAGTTCCAGATTACAAGCATCCTTGTGTACCTTCTCCATGTGGGCCTTATGCCGAATGTCGTGATATCGGCAATAATCCGTCGTGCTCTTGCCTACCCACGTACATCGGCAGTCCGCCAAATTGTAGACCTGAATGTACAATACACTCCGATTGTCCCAGCGATAGAGCCTGTATCAACTCAAAATGTCAAGATCCTTGCCCTGGTTCCTGCGGCGTGTCTGCTACATGTAGCGTTCTAAATCACATTCCCATATGTACTTGTCTTGAAGGATATATTGGAGATCCGTTCACCAGTTGTAAAATTCAGCCATTGGAAGGTTAATATATTGTAATCATTTATTATAAATTTATAGGTATATGTTTAAATTGTTTTTAACTTGACATATATATTTTTTTTTACAGTGGAACCAATAGTGACAGACGCTTGCTCAAATGTTCACTGCGGCTCTAATGCAGAGTGTATTAACGGTCAATGCCAATGCTTACCGGAATATCATGGTGATCCTTACTTTAACTGTCGTCCAGAATGCGTGTTCAGTTCAGATTGTGAGGAGAGCAAAGCTTGTGTGCAGAAGAAGTGTGTTGATCCGTGCGTGGGAGCTTGTGGAGAAAATGCTATTTGTCGTGTTGTTAATCACATTCCTATGTGCAGCTGTAATAATGGCTTTACTGGAAATGCCTTCATCGCATGCAACCCAATAAGAGGTAAGCACTTGTTATTGATGCAACTTAATATTTCTGTTTTATTCATGCGTTAAACTTAAATATTGTACTTAATGATCGCATTTATTTTTTATTTCAGTGTATCCTACTCAAAATCCATGTAGCACAGCTATTTGCGGCCCGAACAGCCAATGTCGCGAAATAAACAACCAAGCTGTATGTTCGTGTCTGCCAACGTATTTAGGAATACCCCCAGCTTGTCGTCCACAATGTGTAGTAAACGCTGAGTGCCTACAAAATCAAGCTTGTGTAAACCAAAAATGTATTGACCCATGTGTCGGAACATGTGGATTAAGAGCAATTTGTGAAGTAGTCAATCATAATCCTATCTGTGCATGCCCTACTTCTCATTCCGGAGATCCTTTCATACAATGCGATTTAATTATAAGTAAGTAGAAAATAATTCACATCGGTTTTAAAAAATCTTGAACGAATTAATTACTTATACAAGTAAATTATTACAGATGCTCCTCCAGTGACTGTGAGTCCTTGTGAACCATCTCCGTGCGGACCTAATGCCATTTGCAAAGATATAAATGGCAGCCCATCATGCACATGTATGCCTGAATATAAAGGACAACCACCTTATTGCAAACCGGAATGTATAAGCAACAGCGAATGCGCCCCACATTTAGCATGTCTTAATCAAAAATGTAAAGATCCTTGTATAAGAGTTTGCGGAGTAAATGCTGAATGTCACGTGGTCAGTCACTCCGCCATGTGTGTGTGTCCACAAGGTTACGTGGGTGATCCATTTTCACAATGTTCATTGAAAATTAACAACGAAATCTTGACACCGTGTTCACCATCTCCTTGTGGACCTAATGCGATTTGTCGAGAACAGAATAAAGCTGGCTCATGTACATGTAATGAAGGATATTTCGGTAATCCCTACGAAGGTTGTCGTCCCGAATGTGTTTCTAACTCAGATTGCCCTGGCGATAAAGCATGTATTGGCAATAAATGTCAAGACCCTTGTCCGGGAACCTGCGGTGTGAACGCTGTCTGTTCTACATTAAACCATGCTCCAATATGCACATGTATAGTCGGTTATACAGGTGACGCCTTCCGTCGCTGCAATCCTATTCCTCGTGAGTATAATAATATGATCTCAAAGTGTTTTAAGTTACAATGACTATAAAGATATAGTATTTACTTGCTTATTTAATTTCAGAGCAAGAAGCCGCACCACAGAATCTCTGTTCGCCGAATCAATGCGGGCCTTACAGCCAATGTCGTGTCATAAATGACCAAGCTGTGTGTAGTTGTTTAGCTAATTACGTTGGCGAGCCACCATCTTGTAGGCCAGAATGTACATTGAATTCGGATTGTGCTACCGATAAGGCTTGTGTAAATCAGCACTGTGTTAATCCGTGCCCAGGACCCTGCGGTAAAAAATCTGATTGCAGAGTATTCAATCATAATCCAATTTGCAGCTGTCGTCCAGGTTTTACTGGTGATCCTTTTTCAAAGTGTTATCCTAAACCAGGTAACGTATTGTTATATTAGAATAAAAAATATATTCTTACTACTAAGTTTATTAATATTATATCTTTTTTTATTGTTATAGCAATACGACCGCTTTTGGATGAGACGACCGATCCGTGTGTGCCGTCACCATGTGGACCATTCTCTGTCTGTCGAAATATAGGCGGACAACCATCCTGCTCTTGTTCGCCTGAATACTTAGGAAGTCCACCGAATTGTCGACCTGAATGTGTTACTAATCAAGATTGTGTTAGTACTCTTGCCTGCATAAACCAGAAATGCAAAGACCCATGCCCCGGTTCTTGTGGACAGAATGCCCAATGTTCCGTAAAAAAACACGTTTCAATCTGTACATGTCTTGAGGGCTATGTAGGCGATCCCTTCACAGCTTGCGCATTAGAGCCTATAAATGGTAGGTAGTTCATGATGAAATATGAGATTCATGCTATGAGTACGTGTTCAAAGCTTAATACAAATTAAATTATTACGTAATTGTTTCAGATTTACCTACAGATCCATGCAATCCATCACCATGTGGTTCAAACGCGGAATGTAATAATGGAGAATGTATATGCTTGCCAGAATATAAGGGTGACCCATACTTAGGCTGTCGACCTGAATGCACAATTAGCTCAGACTGTCAAAAGAACGAAATTTGCGTCAATAAGAAATGTATGAACCCATGTCCCAATACATGTGGCACAAATGCAATTTGCGAAGTTATTAACCATATCCCGATGTGCAGTTGTCCAACAGGGTACACTGGCAATTCATTCGTGTCTTGTAATGTTCTCAAAGGTAAAAAAGCGGCGAATATTTTAAAATAAGGTAATTAAAAAATATATGTAATTAACGTCCATTTTTTGGATTTTAGCTCCTATGCCAACCAAGCCATGTAATCCTAGTCCGTGTGGACCAAACAGTCAATGTAAAGAGGTAAATAACATTGCTATATGTTCCTGCATACCGGGCTACTCTGGAAATCCCCCAACATGCCGAGCTGAATGTACCACCAGTTCTGAGTGCTCATTGAACAAGGCGTGCAACAATTACAAATGTATCAACCCGTGTAAAGGCGCTTGTGGTGTCAATGCACTGTGTGAGGTTGTTAACCACAATCCTATTTGTTCATGCCCGAATGACTTTACTGGAGATCCATTCACTAGATGCATCCCGCGACGTAAGTATTTCAATATTACAATCAGCAGTATTTCTGAAAGAAAAATACGAATAACATCACTTCGTCGCAAGAATGAAGTCAAATAATCGTGCCATTTTTATTTTAGCACAAGAAATCCCCGTACAAATAGATCCTTGCACACCATCACCATGTGGACCTAATTCAGTGTGCCAATCCATTAACGAATCGCCATCATGTACTTGCATGGAACAATTTATTGGTGTACCACCCAACTGCCGACCGGAATGTACAAGTAATAGCGAGTGTCCGAATCACCTGGCTTGCATTCATAATAAATGTGGTGACCCATGCGTAGGTGCATGTGGTGCCCTGGCACAATGTCGAGTAGTGAGCCATGTTCCAAACTGCGTCTGCCTACCGGGCTACAGTGGAGATCCATTCCTGCAATGTACAGTGGTTCAGCATATTCCCCCATCACAACCGTCTTCTCCATGCCTTCCATCCCCATGCGGAAGTAATGCTATTTGCAAAGAACGCAATAACGCCGGCGCTTGTTCTTGTGCATCTGGTTACTTTGGAAATCCTTATGAAGGTTGCCGACCGGAATGTACCGTCAACACAGACTGTCCGTCTAATAGGGTATGCCAACAAAACAAATGCCAAGACCCGTGTCCGGGTACATGTGGCACCAATGCTCAGTGTCAAACTGTGAATCACGCACCAATATGCACTTGCTTACCAGGATTTACTGGTAATCCATTACAAAATTGCAAACTTCCACCGCAAAGTGAGTATTTCTTGTTAAATTAGAATTATATTTCAAATATCATATCGCTAAACATGTAAAAATATAGTAAATCAACTAACTTGTTTGTAACTTGATAATTAAATTTTTAGGTATTGAACAACCATCGAACCCTTGTGCTCCCTCACCATGCGGTCCCAACAGCGTATGCAAAGTAGCCAACGAACAAGCAGTATGCACTTGTCTACCAGAATACCGAGGCGCTCCACCAAATTGCAAACCAGAGTGTGTTATAAGTGCTGAGTGTCCAACAGACAAAGCTTGCATATCTCTAATATGTAAAGATCCATGCGTCGGGCAATGCGGACAGAATGCTCTATGTAAAGTTATAAATCACAGTCCAATATGTACATGCATGGAACAGTTTACTGGCGACGCTTTTAGCCGATGCTACCGGCTGCCACCTCCCGTAGTACACGAAGCACCAAAAGACCCCTGCCTGCCTTCACCTTGTGGACCATTTAGTGAATGTAGAAATGTAGGTGGAATACCATCGTGCGTTTGTCTACCTAAATATATAGGAGCCCCGCCAGGATGTCGCCCTGAGTGTGTGATCAATGCGGATTGTCCCAGTAATCTCGCTTGCATTAACAATAAATGTAATGATCCTTGTCCAGGCTCATGTGGGTTGAATGCTCAATGTGTAGTGAAGAAAAATACGCCTATTTGCACGTGTTTCGAAAATTATATTGGAGACGCTTTCACTGAATGTAAACCGCAAGGTAATAACAATAATTTCACTTAATTAATGACATATTAACACTATAATATTTTAACCGATCTTATCACTACATAATCATAATATTCTTTTTGCAGAGATTGTCCAGGATGAAATTGATTTGTGTAATCCATCACCTTGCGGTGCCAACGCAGTTTGTAATGATGGAGAATGTTCATGTCTTCCTGAATATCAAGGAGATCCATACTTTGAGTGTCGCCCTGAATGTGTACTTAGCTCCGACTGCCCTCACGACAAAGCATGCTTACGAAATAAGTGTGTCAATCCATGTAATAGCGGTGTTTGTGCTACTAGTGCAATATGCGAAGTTATAGCCCATATACCCATGTGCAGATGTCCAGAACGCATGACTGGTAATGCTTTCGTCCAATGTTCCCCTCTAGAAGGTACGCATCACCATTATAGTTGAGTAAAATAATAAACATATACTTATATTATAAGAAAATGACTATATATTTTTTTCAGTTGAAAGTCCTCAACCTTGCCAGCCCAGCCCATGTGGGCCAAACAGCCAGTGTCGCGATGTGAATGGTCAAGCTGTATGCTCGTGCTTGGTTGGATACATTGGAAGCCCACCTTCGTGCAGACCAGAATGTAGTGTGAGCACAGATTGTTTACCTCACCAAGCTTGCAGTAATAGGAAATGTATCGACCCCTGTCGTGGAGCATGTGGAATCGGTGCAAAATGCCAAGTCATTAACCACAACCCGATTTGCTCTTGTCCATCGTCATACACAGGAAATCCATTTGTCAGATGTATAGTGCAAGAATTTATCCCGGAACCAGTCAATCCTTGTACTCCGTCACCGTGTGGACCGAACTCTGTTTGCAAAGAAAGTTTAGGCGCACCTTCATGTTCTTGCCTCAACGGATATGTTGGATCACCGCCTTACTGTAAACCAGAATGCATCGCTAATTCTGAATGCCCCTTAAGTCTCGCATGTATAAACCAAAAATGTGTGGATCCATGCAAAGGTACTTGTGGCAGCAATGCCGAGTGCCATGTAATAAGTCACTCACCTTCTTGTACATGTATCGCAGAATATACTGGTAATCCATTTGTGGAATGTCGTAGAAAGGAAATTATACATGAACCATTAAGTCCCTGTCAACCATCGCCATGCGGCAGTAATGCTATTTGTAAAGAATACAACGGCGCTGGATCATGTACATGTTTGGCAGACTTCTTTGGAAATCCATATGAAGGCTGTCGCCCAGAATGTACTATAAACACTGATTGTCCACCCGATAAAGCATGTGTTCAGAGTAAATGTCAAAACCCATGTCCGGGAGCATGCGCTCCGAACGCTCTCTGCCAGGTCATCAACCATGCACCATCATGTTCTTGTGATCGAGGATATACTGGCGATCCATTCCGTTACTGCACACGAGAACGTAAGTTTTCATTTCTTACGTTAAATAATTACTTAACATTGCTTCAGGAAACGATATACTTTATTAAATATAATATGAATGCTTTTTTAGAAATTCAAGAAACACCCATAAATGTATGTCAGCCATCACCATGTGGACCAAACAGTCGTTGTCAGGAAGTAAATTCACAAGCCGTCTGTTCCTGCTTACCTAACTATATCGGAATACCACCAGGCTGTCGTCCGGAATGTGTTACAAGCGCAGAATGTCCTAGAGAGAAGGCTTGTGTAAACCAAAAATGTGAGGATCCATGTATAAGTGCTTGCGGAATTAACGCCAACTGTAGGGTTATAAACCATAGTCCAATTTGTCAATGCAAGCCTAGTTACACAGGAGATCCGTTCACTAGATGTAATCCATTGCCACGTAAGTTACTCTTATATTATTATCTATAAATAATAAACCATTGAATAGATGCCCTTATATTAATTTTTATCTTATTATAGCGCCGGTTGCAAACGTTGTGTTGGAACCGTATAGTAACCCATGTATACCATCACCGTGTGGACCTAACTCGATTTGCGAGGAAGTAAACAAAGTGCCGTCGTGCACATGCATGCCTACTTATATAGGCAGTCCACCAAATTGCAAACCGGAGTGTGTAATCAATGCGGAATGTCCAACTTCTCAAGCATGCATCCAACAAAAATGTCGCGACCCTTGCCCTGGCTCTTGCGGTATTGGTGCAGTCTGCACTGTATCATTGCATACACCTATATGCACATGTCCTGATGGTTACACTGGTGATGCGTTCACAGTGTGTACACCAAAACCACCTGGTACGTACCATTTTTTTTTAACAATTTATACTTAATATTTTGTATACCTTAAAGCACCTCATGATAAACTTTTTTTTGTATTTCAGTGTATGATGTGATTGATAACTGTAATCCGTCTCCTTGTGGACCCAATGCCATATGCAATGACGGAGTGTGCACTTGTGTTGAAGAACACCAAGGCGACCCTTACCTGGGCTGCAGACCTGAATGTGTACTAAGCACAGATTGCCCTACAGATAAAGCTTGTGTAAAAAATAAGTGTGTAGATCCTTGTCCTGGCACGTGCGCTCTAAATGCTTTATGTGATGTCATAAATCACATACCGATGTGCAGTTGTCCTCAAAGAATGACGGGCAATGCCTTTTATAACTGTGAACCAATACAAGGTAAAGTATTCTGAACCAAGATACTAAATAATTTATACTATTCAGAATATAAAGAGTCTGCTCATCGCGTATTTGGCATGGCCACTGGCCAGCCCAACATCATTTTAAATAGTATGCAAATAACATTCAGAGTTATTTATTACATGGATATTGTAGTATAGTATATGTACAGTATTTTCGGCTTTCCTATGCCTATTACTGAAATTAAATTTAACAGCTCAAATCATAGGACTTAATTATTTTTTAATCGTGATGCCTCATAAATTTTATAGTTGTAAATATACCTACCCTACCATATACTTGAGGTTAAAATGTCTCGATAGTTAATTATTATGTCTCCTGCTTTCCAGTAGAGGGAAGTATATAATTTATATTTCCAACTCCTCTCTTTTTTGATATTTGATTAATTACGTTGCGACCTAAAGACACATAAGTGTCCTCTGAGACTCGCGGAGCTTCACCGCTCGTTTTCATAACACGCGTGCTTTTGCTGATCCTGGCTTACAGGTGTTGCAGTGCCCGTTGTGAAGGCGGGATAGTCGTCTCTTTTTGTTATTAACATTCATTATATTTATATTTACAGGACCAATTGTGAAAAATCCTTGTCATCCATCGCCATGTGGACCGAACAGTCAATGCAAGGAACTGAACGGGCAAGCAGTGTGCAGTTGTATACAAGGATACAGAGGCAGTCCACCACTGTGTAGACCCGAATGTGTTGTCAGTTCAGATTGTCCATCAAATAAGGCTTGTTCTAACCAGAAATGTATAGACCCTTGCGCCGGATCCTGCGGTGTAGATGCGAAATGTGTTGTTGTGAAACACAATCCCATATGCACATGCCCGAATAAGTACACTGGCGATCCATTCATCAGATGTACACCATTCCGTAAGTGTACCCCAATATTTGATATGTGATGATATTAAATAAATATATCATATTATACTTCTCGGGTTTTGTTCGGTATAATTAGATATTTGCATATTTTTTATAGGACCCCCTGTTGCCGACATTACACCTTGCTCACCGTCGCCATGTGGTCCAAATGCTATTTGCAAAGAAGTTGCAGAAACACCATCATGTACATGCATGCCAGACTATTTTGGAACGCCGCCATATTGTCGACCAGAATGTTCCAGTAATAGTGAATGTCCTTCTAATCTGGCATGTGTTAACCAAAAATGCAAGGATCCATGTCTGAACGCTTGCGGTCTTAATGCGCAGTGCAGAACAATAAGCCATTCGCCAACATGTTTCTGTGATAACGGATATACTGGAGACCCTTTTTCGACATGTTATCCACAAAACGAAATAGTACCGGAAAGATCTTCGCCATGCGAACCTTCGCCGTGTGGCGCCAACGCAGTTTGTAAAGAGCACAACTCAGCCGGTTCTTGTTCTTGTTTACCAGACTATATAGGTAATCCATATGAAGGCTGTAGGCCTGAATGTGTTGTCAACACCGATTGTATACCTAGCAGATCTTGCGTTCGAAACAAATGTATAGACCCATGCCCCGGCACTTGTGGGCCTATGGCTATATGCGCTGTTGTTAATCATCTACCAACATGTTCGTGTCCGAAAGAATACACTGGCGATCCTTACAGACGATGTGACATTATTAGAGGTATTCATTTTATTATTCACCACAATTATTGTGATTTATTTTAATCTATTTTATGCGTTTGGAAATTATTAAATTAACTTTAATATTGCAGAACAACCACCCAAAAATATTACGCCTTGCGTACCAAATCCATGTGGGCCTAATAGTGTCTGCCGCGAAGTGAATGGGCAAAGCGCATGTTCGTGTATGCCAAATTACATTGGGACACCACCAGGCTGCAGGCCAGAATGTACATCAAGTTCGGAATGTTCCTTGGATAAAGCGTGTGTCAATCAGAAATGTGTAGATCCTTGTCCTGGTCGTTGCGGCTCAAACGCTAATTGTAGAACTGTTAACCATAGTCCTATGTGTTCATGTAACCCTGGATTTATAGGAGATCCTTTCTCATTCTGCTCTCCTCAACGTAAGTATTCACTTAATTTAATAGAAATCAATATATATAATTAATAATCCTGGTGGCGTAAATATAAATATTTTTCATGTTCTTGTAGCTAAACCGCCTCCAGAGCCAGTAAGGAACCCATGCGTACCCAGTCCGTGTGGTGAAAATGCAATTTGCCGTGAAGTTAATGGCTCACCATCTTGTTCCTGCATGCCGAATTATCAAGGACTACCACCTAATTGCCGACCAGAATGTGTAATAAACCAAGACTGTCCAGCTGACAAAGCTTGTTTCAACATGAAGTGCCGAGATCCATGCCCTGGCAGTTGCGGTCAAAATACAGAATGTACTGTCTTCTCACATCTTCCATCATGTACATGTTCACCAGGATTTACTGGAGACCCCTTCACTTCATGTGCTATTATACAGCCCATAAAAGGTAATAAATGTGTAATAAGTATATTTATTACAATAATTATATCGAAATCCTTTAAACTATAACGACCTTTTATTTATTGCAGATGAAACTCCATTTGATCCTTGTAACCCATCACCCTGTGGATTCAATGCGCAATGTAACGACGGAATTTGCACTTGTCTCAATGACTATCAAGGCGATCCTTACTTTGGTTGCAAGCCAGAATGTGTATTAAATACAGATTGTGCTTTGGACAAAATTTGCTCAAAGAACAAATGCGTGAATCCGTGTCCAGGAACATGTGCTCCGAGCGCACAGTGCAATGTCTACAATCACATCCCAATATGCAACTGTCCAGAGGGCACGACAGGCAATGCATTTGTCGAATGTCACGAAGTCAAAAGTAAGTACTTAATTGAATGTAATTACATTATATATAAATAGTAGGTAAAAAGCGGCGACAGCCTAGTTCGGAATGAAAAGATCTACCAAGACAGATATCTGCCGGTATAAAACCCAAAACTCCGAGATTTCGAAGTTATGTGTATTGTTTATCAATTATAATCGTTCACTTTAACGGTGAATGAAAACAAAGTGAAGAAACCGAAATATACCTGAGAATTCTGCAAAAAAAAACGAATATATTATGTGAAGTCTGCCAATCCGCACTTGGTCAGCATGATGAACTAAGGCCTAATCCCTCTCAGTAGTAGGGGAGGCTCGTGCCCAGCAGTGGACAGTATATGATACAGGACTGGTAATATTAAGTTATTAACGTGTTTTTACTTCTTTTTAGTTGCAATAATGGAACCTTGTAATCCAAATCCATGTGGACCTAACAGCCAATGCAGAGCTATAAATGGACAAGGCGTTTGTTCATGTCTTCCAACGTTTGTTGGCACTCCTCCATCGTGTAGACCGGAATGTACGATCAGTGCAGAATGTCCACGCAACGAAGCATGCAATAATCACAAATGCATCAATCCATGCTTAGGCAGCTGTGGCTATGGAGCGAAATGTGAAGTGATCAACCACAATCCTATATGTACATGTCCAACCCAATACACCGGAGATCCTTTGGCGTCATGTTATCCAATAGGTATATTTTGACCTTGTTTATAGAAACATAGTAAATATACTTATTAATTATAGAATACTATTTTACATTAAACTTAAATAATTTTACAGTGGTTCCTGAAGTACCAGTGGATCCTTGCACCCCATCGCCTTGTGGCCCGCATTCAATATGCAAAGTTATTGGAGAATCGCCTTCTTGTACTTGTCAGTCCAATTATATCGGCATACCGCCAACTTGCCATCCGGAATGTGTGAGCAACTCAGAATGTCCGAGCAATCTGGCTTGCATCAATCAAAAATGCCGAGATCCGTGCCCGGGTAGCTGTGGTTATAACGCGGTGTGCAATGTTATCAGTCACGCTCTTGTATGTTCTTGCCCATACGATCAAACTGGAGATCCTCTTATTTCCTGCAGCCCAATTAAAGGTAGTGTAATAAATTGGATGTCCAAAACTTATCCAATCTCGGCTATTTTTAACACTACAATATTTCTAACGACGCAATTTTTGTTTTGTAGAATCTGTCATTGAATACACATCGCCATGCGATCCTTCGCCTTGTGGACTTAATGCAGAGTGTTCGGAAAGAAATGGCGCCGGTTCTTGCAGATGTGTAGAATCTTATGTGGGTGATCCATACGAAGGATGTAGACCTGAGTGTATTATCAATAGCGACTGCTCGCCAGTTCTAGCATGTGTTCAAAATAAATGCAAAGATCCTTGCCCAGGCGTGTGCGCATCTAACGCTATCTGCCAAGTTATAAACCATCTACCATCGTGTTACTGCCCTCCAGGGTTAACCGGCAATGCTTACTCCAACTGCGTTGTGAAAATAGAAGGTACATAATATTTTGTAGACTTAAACATTACAGTGATATTTAACCATAATTAATTGACATGTAAATTCATATTAAATATAACATTTTATTTCAGAACCCGTAAAGACTCCCTGTACTCCGTCACCATGCGGCCCTAATAGTCAGTGTCGAGAAATAAACTCACAAGCCATATGCAGTTGCCAACCTAACTTCATGGGCTCTCCGCCAAATTGTAGACCTGAATGCACAATCAATAGCGAATGTGCCAGTGATAAGGCTTGTATTAACCATAAATGTGTAGATCCTTGTATAGGACAATGTGCCAGAAATGCAAACTGTCGTGTTATAGCTCACAATCCCATATGTTCCTGTCAAGAACGCTTCACTGGAGATCCTTTCACAAACTGCGTACCAAGTAATTATTTATTCAATAAATACCATATTATTTTATAAGGATACATAATTATACAATATTGACTAAACTATTTAATTTCTAGTGCCAATTTCAATTCCACCAGTTGAAGCCCAAAGAAATCCTTGTCTACCATCTCCATGTGGACCGAATTCCCAATGCGATGAACTTAACGGAAACGCGAGGTGTACTTGCCTCCCCAACTATATCAGCTCGCCACCACGATGCCGGCCCGAGTGTACCATCAATTCTGAATGTAGCGCTATTACGGCTTGCATAAATAATAAATGCTCAGACCCTTGTCCTGGAGCTTGTGGAAACAATGCTCAATGTAACGTTAATAACCATATGCCTATTTGCTCTTGTGTGCCCGGATATACTGGAGATCCCTTCAGCAGTTGCCACATCATACAACAAGGTAAGAAAAAATAAATCTCATTTATATTGTTAATTTGCCTTCAGATAGATGATTAGAAAGCTATGTGCGGATATATAATTAATAGTATAGTACTATAGAAATAATTTTAAAGCACTAATGATTAGATTAATTTGCTGTCGAATAACTGATGACTATACAGTTCGTTATTGTATTTATGCATAATTTTTTTTTGATTTCAGTACCGGCTGTGCCTGTCAATCCTTGTTCACCATCGCCTTGTGGTCCTAACGCCGTGTGCGAAGATGGCGTATGCTCATGCATACCAGAATATCACGGCGATCCATACTTTGCATGCAAGCCAGAATGCATATTAAACTCAGATTGCCCACGCGACAAGGCTTGCGTACAAAATAAATGTGCAGATCCTTGTATTGCAGCATGCGGAACGGACGCTATTTGTGAAACTATAAATCACATTCCTATGTGTTCTTGTAAGCCTGGATATACCGGATCACCTTTCCAATACTGTATCAAATTCGGTATGTTGTACAGTATCATAATTATTACAGTTTGTAAATAAGAATGCATTATGACAATTCTTTTTTCTTGCAGAAACACCTGTCGTGACGAACTTGTGTGAGCCATCCCCTTGCGGTCCAAACAGCCAATGCAAAGAAGTGAATGGGCATGCTGTTTGTGTTTGCGTTCAAGGGTATATCGGTAGTCCTCCAAATTGCCGACCGGAATGTGTAGTCAGTTCTGATTGTAAACTGGATAAGGCGTGTTCCAACCAAAAATGTATTGACCCTTGCCCAGGTGCTTGTGGTCTTAATACACATTGCATAGTAGTCAACCATAATCCTGTCTGCACTTGTTTATCAGGATACTCTGGTGATCCATTCTCGTCTTGTCAGTTTATTCGTAAGTATGAAATAAAATTGATTGTATTATCATAAAAAATACCTTGTTTCTTGTTTTGTTCACCTATTTTTTTTGTTATACAGCTGCAACAGTACCTGAGAGAGTCAATCCGTGCCTACCATCCCCCTGTGGCCCTAATTCACAATGTATCGAGCGTGAAAATGACGCTGAATGCAAATGCTTACCTGAATTTATAGGAGCACCACCACGGTGTAGACCAGAGTGTACAAGTAACACTGAATGCGCAACTAATATGGCATGTATTAACTCACAATGTAGAGACCCTTGCCCAGGGTCATGTGGTACAAACGCCGAATGTAGAGTTGTAAGCCATACACCAATATGCTTATGTCAGCTTGGTTATACAGGCGATCCATTCGTTTATTGTAACATACAAGCGGTTGCGGTTGTGGAGGAACGCCCCACTCCCTGCATTCCGTCACCATGTGGAGTCAATGCAGAATGCAAAGAAAGGAACAATGTCGGCTCTTGTATGTGTTTACCTGGATACTTCGGAGACCCATATGATATTTGTAAACCAGAATGTACACTTAATTCGGACTGTCCGTCGAATCTTGCCTGCCATCAGAACAAATGTCATGATCCTTGCCCGGGCACATGCGGAATAAATGCATTATGTAACGTTATTAATCACGTAGCTATTTGTACATGCCCAGACCAACATAATGGCGACCCATACAAGATTTGCACGTTCCAACCACAATGTAAGTATTTAAAATTAATGTTCTCGTGCAAAAATTCTTTAATAATTTTTGAGATCGTAAAATTAAATTATATTTTTGTTCGACTACTATTAATTCAATATGTTTAATTTTTTAATAGCCGATGTGACGGATCCTTGCAACCCCTCACCATGTGGACCAAACAGTCAATGCAGAACACAGAACGGTGTCGCTGTATGCACTTGTTTAAGCGGTTATTCCGGAACACCGCCTTTATGTAGACCAGAATGTACAACAAGCTCCGAGTGTCCTTTAGATAAAGCCTGTGAAAACTTTAAATGTATATCTCCATGTCCTAAAGGATGCGGTATAAACACAGATTGTAGAGTGATAAAACACAATCCAATATGTTCATGCAAGTCAGGATACGCAGGTGATCCGTTCTCCCGCTGCTACGTACAGCCTGAGTTTAGGCCTTCTATAGTTGAACAAAGCAATCCTTGCGTTCCTTCACCTTGTGGACAAAATGCTGAATGCAGAGACGTTGGAGGAGTTCCTTCTTGCTCATGCATAATAGGATACTTCGGAAGTCCACCGAATTGTAGACCTGAATGTATATTAAATACTGATTGTAGCAACGACAAGGCCTGCATCAACATGAAATGCATAGATCCTTGTTTAGGTTCTTGCGGATCGAACGCTATATGCAATATTGTTAAACACGTACCAGTGTGCTCTTGTCCGACTGGATATGACGGCGATCCGTTTACAGGATGTACAATAAAACCACCAGGTAATACCTAATAAACATTTATATCGTAGTAGAAACAAAATGTAATATGTATGTGACAATATTTTAAAAATATAATTTCCTGTTATAGAACTGCCGCAAAAATCGGACCCGTGTTCTCCGTCTCCTTGCGGCGCTAATGCCGTTTGTAACGAAGGAACATGTACTTGCATACCTGAGTACCAAGGCGATCCCTATTTTGGATGTCGACCAGAATGTGTTTTAAGCACAGATTGTCCATTAGATAAGGCCTGTTCCAGACTAAAATGTATCAATCCATGTAGAGACATGTGCGGGGTCAACGCAGAGTGTACGGTTTACAATCACGTTGCAATTTGCAGCTGTCAAAGCGGTTTTACTGGCAGTGCATTTACCGAGTGCATCAAAATTAAAGGTTAGTACATTTTTTACTAACTTTATTAACCTACAATTATTCTTTGTATATGCTACAAACATTTGAATTTGTTTTTAGAACCAAAGAACAAACCGTGTGATCCATCACCTTGTGGACCCAATAGTATGTGCCGCGAATCAAATGGACAAGCAATGTGTGTTTGCTTACAAGGCTTCATTGGAAATCCGCCAAACTGTCGACCAGAATGTATACAAAGCACAGACTGTCCTCCATCTCTGGC
>NW_023595463.1:0-9000 GCF_014839805.1 Manduca sexta | reverse complement strand
TACCTGTGCGTTCGATTCAAATCAATATATCATTATACGTGATCGTAGGTTGAATCGTAAAGTGGACCTTAACGACAAATATAACGTTCTTTTTTAAAACAATATTTCAATAACATGCAAAATGAGTAGGCACCGATAAAGGCGCAAGTACGGAGCGACATAGTCGTAAATATCGACCAAGCCCCTTAAAAAAAATGTAAACTACTGGTACCATTGAATTGAAAAGATAACTTAATTAATTATTAAAACCAAGCAGAAATCGATGGCTTCTAAGTAAACTGTAGTATCTGAAAAAATAGCTTTAAGTTTTTAGCATTTCCTTATCAAGGTAATGTTTACTACCAATTTAATTCAAAAGTTGATAAACGAAAAAAAGCTTCATTAAATACCAAGCAGAAATCGATGCCTTCTAAGTAAACTGTAGTTGAAAAAATAAAATAATTAATAATCATGGATATTTCTGCCTTTAAAATTTCGTCATATTAAATTTTCCGAAATATCAAGTAATGTTTTCTACCAATTTAATTCAAAAGTTGATAAACGAAAAAAAGCTTCATTTATCATAATTTACTAATCTTTTTTAATGGTTTTGGTATCAAATAGTGCCTAGATAAAGAAACGTTAAAAAAATAATATGACTATTATTTAGATACGATAGTTTACTTAGGAGACTCAAAACCATTTTTTAGATAATAGCATTAATTTGAAAATATAAACAGTTAATATCCCTTGATCCGAGATACATGTTCTAAATTCTTATTTACCGAAGCGGTTTGTTAGATTTAGTATAAACCAAGAACAATGATTGCAACAACGTGACTGGGTTTAAAACTCGCTGTTCGAGGTCAAGATGGGATTAGCGGACTCTGATAAGTTAATTTAAAGTATAAGTTCAGTAATGGTTTTGTTTTTCTTGTAATCGATTCGATACAACGTATTTTTCTTTTTTATTTAAAGAAATTTGTTCCTTATTTTATATACAGTTACGGTCTATTGATGATAGCAGA
Organism: Manduca sexta; assembly: GCF_014839805.1. Lineage (NCBI taxonomy): Eukaryota > Metazoa > Arthropoda > Insecta > Lepidoptera > Sphingidae > Manduca > Manduca sexta. The sequence continues at coordinate 7,993 of NW_023595463.1, read as the reverse complement.
AATGATTATACCTATCATAGATTTTAATCATCATCATCAGATATTAAGGTGGCTATTCATTTTACAGTTTCTTCAACACAAATGGTGAATATCGAACCGAATCAAAGCTACACGAAGCCAAAGCAAGCAGGTCCTGCTATCCACATATCGGCACTCCCGACGAGGCAGAATCAAGGAGACCTACCTTCCTTCTCCATCCCTCTGCAATACAACCTTGGAACTTTCAAGAAAGTAGAAGATGTCCAAATAGAAGAATCAGAGCAGAACCAGTGGGATGGAAGAATTATGTCCAATTTTCATCTTATGAATTTGAAACCACTTGTCGAAAATAGAGAAGATATAAATATGACAGAATTGAAGTATGAAGTAAAGAATGAAAATAGGGTTAATTATGAAATCGCAAATCAAATAGAGACTGAAGATATTCTTGGTAAAGAAACTGTGAACGAGGGACAGACAATATCACCAGACTTTGAAATACGATATCAATACCAAAATGAAACCGATAAAAGGTATAGAGAAGGCTTTGAAAGTTCCATCATGGAGGATGGAAGAAATGATTTTGTATGTGATAATGATTTTTTATGTAAAAGTAATTATGATAAGGCAGATGAAAAGAGAAGTGAGTTTGAAGCTTGCCACCTTTTGGATGGAGATAACAGTGTCGGAATGACTAGTTATGACAATAATCTATAGTTTTAAACATTACGGTTTAATTTAAAGAATATGGTCGCAGAGTTGCAAGCGGTCTTAAGGTGCCTTCATCATTGTAATTTCTGAAAATTGTTGAAAAGAGTGTAAATGAATACATTATTATTTTTCATTGTAAGGTTATGAGTGTGGGTCAGGCATTTCTTTTTTGGGTATCGAACCCTGCAGTCAACAAAGGGGAAAATATGTGAATGGAATACTGGAATCTCCCGACTTATCGACTGCTAGACCCTGGAGGAAAGTTGAGCGCAGATAACTTGAAACGAAATGTAGGGGAAGGGGAAGGAAATCTCTTAGGACGGGAGGAGGGGAGAAGCCCAAGAAATGTTCGCAAGGCCTTATAAGCCACAATGTGTAGTTACAATAATGAAGTATACACACTGGACTGTGTGCCTAGGGCCGCGGCAAATGTTCCCCCATTCATGCGCGTGCTTTCGATGTGAAGACCGAGCGCACAAGAATTGCCTCGGAGGAGGGGGGGTCAGGTAGTTAGCACTATTATCTAGACGTTACATAATTATCTAGTCATTTTTTATTTTGGTATTTTATGAAATATATCATTTATTATACAGTCATACCCCCTTATTCATAGACGTTATTTATCTAAGGACGGAGCATTGCTGTGATAACGAGTCAGTTTCTCAGTGCTAACGGCATGGCAGCCTTCGCAGTGCGTAGACATGGGCCGTTGTGATTGGCTAATATTGAGATACAACTTGAACTAGTTGGCCGTCAGATAAATAAAGCTGAACAAACAGCAAGCCGTTAGATAAACAAATCTGAGAAACAGACTTGTTATCACAGCAATGCTCCGTTCTTAGATAAATAACGTCTATGAATAAGGGGGATAATCTTTATACAATAAAATCCATAATTTTTATTCGGTTTTTTGTCGTAACAATTAGCAAAACCTAATATATTATAAAGTTGGTATTGTAATTTATTTATTTTATATATCACAATTATTTATTTCAGGGCCATACCGCTCTGAAGATAATAGTTTATCCGTCCAAGTAAATTATCATACTTTACCGTGCCATGTAGTAGAATTTTTTAAGACATCCTGTAGAATACATTTTTTTACACCATGTTATGTTTATTATTATGAAATTAATGTTAAAAATAAACATTTTTTATTATAAAGTGTGTTATTTATTCATCATAATAAACAACTTTATTATAAAATTATTTCGAAAATGTATTTTTCATAACTTCACGCTAGTAAATTCACAAGGGTTAACAGGAAGATTGATAATATCGCTAATTCTTTCCATTACCCATATACTTTAAATAGAAATGCGTAAAGAACAAGAGAATTACAGTCTCAAGTCTGAACCGGGCCTAATTCCCCTCACAGAACAAAATAAGAGGTTGTTAAAACATAACCATAGCGCATAATAAACTGTGTTCCTTTGTGAAGTCGAGCCGTGACGAGCGGGCACTCGACGGCGTTGCGTTTGCAAGCCGTCTCGGAACACGTTTCTCTGTATGTTAGACGAAATTTCTTGAAAATATACTTTGTAGGCTTAGATCTGTGAATATACTTAATACAAAAAGTTCTAGGGTTGGTCTACGGTATATAAGCAGGAAAGTAGGTACACCAGTTGCGCCTTTGCTTACCCTTTCGGGGATAAAAGTTGTGAGTGTCCACGGTATATATAGTGATAATTTTAGGACAAAATTATGTTAATAAACTATATGTATTTATAGTGGGAGCATTCAGATTGGGGCATTTGATGCATTTGCTGACAAGTTGTGTACTAAAAATAAGGTCTACCTAATAGATGTCTAACCTAAAATGTGCAATAAGAATGTGCGTGTGCACTCATGCAGTTAACGCACATTGTTAGCGACTAGGGACAGTAGTGGCGTGCGTCTTCATGGATAAAATTATTTGGACCTAAGTATCAAATGTTTTTCGGCGTCGTATTGTGAGATAATACAATACTTTGTATTGTCACTCGTAATTTCGTCCTTCTAAAGTACGTTTAAATCCAAGAGAATTGTATTTACTCTCGATAAAGTCCAACTTGTCGAGTTGGGATAAAAACTATTGACCGAGCTGCCCTTGCGTGCCGCTCTGCATTGGCTGGCGACCTAATACGACCGTGCCTTAAATAAATATGCAGTAGATATGTCAGTTATAAATATTTTTAGACGTGAAAATAGCGAGTAAACGGCGTCATGGCTTATTTCTTTTTAAGAATATGTTAACGTTTATGAACGCACGAACTACTTTGTAAACATTAAAGTATTGTTTTTATTACTGTTAAATACTTATAGGTTTTTTTAATGGATTGTGAATAAAAACCTTATTCACCTACTAGGGCGATGACGGCTGCAGACTATTTTTAATCTATTCATTATTCCTACAGATTAAAAGATAATGACAATTTAAATAAAATCGCCAAACAGTACCACAGTTAGCCAAAACAGGGTGTCCTCATTAATCATTTAACTAACCTACAACTGAACTGATTATATTTACTTTAAAAGTTATATAAGCATCACCTAGCAATCAATAGTTTTGTATACTTAATTTTTTTATATGGTCACGAGCAAGCTATCCTGAAAGTAACACTACACCTGATGGTCAATACAGTGTCCAAAAGAATGTCGACTGACGAGAGATGATAACTCTTTGGCAGTCGACACAATTATGTTTTTTGGAGCCGGATACACACAGACTGATCCCCGAACGCCACACACTTACAAACTCAACTATAACGGGTTTTAACACCTTGTTTACGGTGGTCGCCAGGTCGCTACGCGGGCGGATATAAAATATATCCTACCACTAGCAAAGTATGTATATGATGTATACGAGTCTAATAATGCATTAACAATTCATCCGAATAAAAGCGCAGATGAACAATGGCTTCCGTTACCATAATTTACGTGCGTCTACTTTGTAAAACGGCTGTTCGGTTCTCCGCTCTTTATAGCGCACGGCACGCCAAAAATAGACAAAATTAACTAAGTTTCATCCTCAATATAGAACCAGAATAAATCTAGGGCAAACGCTGAGAAGTTAGATTATTCAATTGTAAAAATGTATTTATATTTTTAATGTAATATTTGCAAGAATCCAACGAAACCTATGATCATTTTATAATGACTGAGGTTTCGTTCATAAAATGTTCTTATGGAACTATTATCTATGTACTCTGTACCCATTTTTTACCTCTTAAATTGTAATAAGCTGCATTATGTCCAAGATAAGTAATGAAACACTAATACAGTAATTTTTTTTGGGAATCGTTATAACACAAGTCTGATTCACTTTTAACGCCATCTATAGGCATATTCGTGAAGTACTTATCTAATTAAACACGTTCATAATACGTTGTAATCCACTACGGTTGGTAATTTAGTTGCAAATTCACGGTGAGTGATCGCTGGATAGATTACACGTTGGTTGTAATGCGTGACCACACTATCAGCTTACGCTATGTTTTTTTTCAGTGTATCCTTGGCTTTGTAATAATAGATGCATAGCGGTAGCTCGTATACAAACTGTTAGGAAGGCTCTGGATTCAAAATTGTTTTAAAAATAACAAATATAATATTCAAAATTGTTGGCATGCAGCCTCAGAGACAATCTAAAACTGGATATTTACGAAGCACACGGACTTGCATTTATTAATAAAAACAACTACTAAATTGGTCATAGGCATGATGCGGCACCCGCGCATCCTACCTAGTTATAATTATGAGACACGGAGTTATACAAAAACATCAAACGGCGCGGTACGATAAATACAGCTATAGCACATTGTCGCAAACTCGTATATTATCAACAAAAATCAATTAACACAACAATGTAATGAAATTTGTTTTAGTGGTAATTGATTTTGAATATTATCACAAAACTAGTTGAATAAATTAAAAAAATTCAACTCGCCTTCAAACTTTTGAACATATAAATTTTTGATAAAGTAAAAAAATCGATAGCATTATGAAATTTGGAATTTAAGTCAGCTAATTTTATTGCTGACTGTACCTACCTAGAAGCCGCATATAACCCCATTTTTACAATAATCATAAGACCAATCCAGAATAGTTCTAATGAATAATGCTAATGACGCTCATTCTCAGTTTGCTGAAGCTGTGAAAGTTAAAATCTGCGGATGTAGAGCGAATGAATACGAACACAAATATTGGAGGGAATATTCTGGTGTTCTACAATTTGAATAGTATTGAATAGAAGTTGATCATGACATTGTATAGAATTTAAGGAGCTATATTACATACCTTGTGGAGCCTTGACATTGCTCGTAAGCGTAGACCATAGAAGAGATGGCGAGACGAACTGAAATCATTTAAAAATAACTGGTTCACTATATTGCCGTGCTAAGCACTAAAGCGATATGTCAGGGAAACCTTATTTCGAGATAATCGAAGTTTTGTAAATATAGTTTTATAGTTTTGTATGTAAAACTGAGATAGAGATACACTTTTAAGGTTTTTTAAACAAGTTCTAAACACGATACCGTTATTTAGGTAAGTTCATTGGATGAGTATTCCTTTAAGCGTTTTGACGGCATAAGAATCAAGTTATTTTTTTTTTGAGATACCGCTTTTGAGCTTATCACGGCAGTATAGCGCAGGATCGTGATTCATGGAAGGATCTTGGGGAGGCTTTTGCCCAACATTGGGACATTATAGGCTGATTCGATACGCTATTACATACATACGTATATAACACCACGCCTTATTGTGGCGACGGGTCCATATAAATCGATTCCTGCTGGGAGCTCCTGGGAGGACACTCCCTTTCGTAATTTATGTAAAATCTAATTATCATTAGTACCTATATTTTGTGTCGGGTTACCTTTTGGAAAACTTCTACCTTCGCCCCCCACCTCATATTACTTCAGGAGTAGATATAGGTGTAACACACTCATATTTCGCTAAGTATATTAGGTCATATGTCATATATAAAAAGCGGCGACAGCCTAGTTGGGTGTGGAACGGACTGCAAGACGAATGTCCGCAGGTTCAAATCCCAAGGGCACACACCTCTGACTTTTCTAAAAATCATGTGTGTATTCTTTGTGAATTTATCGTTCGCTTTAACGGCGAAGGAAAACATCGTGAGGAAACCTGCACATCTGAGAAGTTCTCTATAGGAATTTCGAAGGTGTGTGAAGTCTACCAATCCGCACTAGGCCAGCGTGGTGGACTAAGGCCTAATCCCTCTCAGTACCAGAGGAGGCCCGTGCTCAGCAGTAGGCAAGTATATAATACAGGGCTGATATTATTTATTTATTAGGTCATATGTAATGGTAGCTTATTCCGGTCTAACGGGTATATTTCCAGACTCCGAGCTGATACTAAGCAAAAAACCCAACGTTCCCGACTCGAGATTCGAACTTGCGACCTTAGCCCGATAGTCGTACATATTTACACCACCGAGGCAGTCATAAGCTATTTTATAGTCAATATACTATTTATAAAACTGACCCACTGCTGGGCACTCGTCTACCCTGCTGCTAAAAGTGTGTTAAGGTTATAGCTTAAGGTCCATTTTTCATACATTTTGTTTCACCTTTAATCTGGATAACTAAACAAGTATTGACAAGTAAAGAATTTAAATTCACGTCTAGTTAGTGATTAGTTCTTGCAGTTGAAAGAAAAACGTAAAAATAATTAATATGCATGGATATTCCGGCCTTTAAAATTTCGTCGTATTAAATTTAGTTACCCAGATTAAAGGTGAAACAAAATGTATGAAAAATGGACCTTAAGCTATAACCTTAAGGGTCTCAAAATATGGCTGATATTATTCTCAACCCAGTACTTATATACAACTTGATTGTGAATAAAAGCTTCAGTAAAAAGAAAAGCTCAATGTCCAAGTCTTATCGCTATCGGTACATGAAAAGCTATTTATTTTTATCTCCAGCAAAGAATTAGCTATATTACTATTTTTATAAAGTTAGATATTTATTTTTTTATAAGTACTCATATGTTGTACTATCTATACTATTATATAAAGCTGTAGAGTTTGTTTAATCGCTCTCACTTAAGGTACTACTGGTTCGAATTGAAAAAAATATTTCATGTTGGAAAGCCCATTTATCGAGGAAAACCATATGCAGGCTATAACATCACGCTATGACCAATAAGAGCGGAGCATCAATGAAAAATATTGCAAAACAAAGTCTAATCTTTAAATAAATGGAAATATTTGTGAAATAAACGCAAAACCACGAAATCGATTATGATGAAATTCACTACATAGATAGACCATATCTTGGATTATTAACCTACTTTTTATTCCAAAAAACTTAATGGCATATTTTTCGCCTTTCACTTAGACAAAGCCGCGAGATAACTTAATAAATGATAAGATAATGTAACAAAGCAACGAAGAGTCTCTCTCATCGCGAATGTTACAGCACTAGCAACTTACAGAGTAGGTTCTTGTAACAACTGATCTCAAAATAGTCCTCGCAGCATTCAAATAAAGCCTGTTTCTAACCAGATAAGTAATTTAATTGAGTATCTAATTATTATTTAATAAAATGAAAATGATTTGGCACGCGTAAATATAACCTAATTTTTTTTAATTCTTTTGTAAAGCTAAATTATGACTAGCAAATTCACGCAGAAATATATTGCACAAGGACTTCTATCTCCATGCGTGGTGCGCCAGCGCTCTGAGGTCCTGGGTTCGAATCCCGGATTGGGCAAAGTGATATTTGGGTTTTTCTGCTCAGTATCAGCCCGTAGTCTGGCATTTGTGCCCGATATCGCGATAGGCTCGCCCCCTATCACATCATGCGACGGAACATACTTGGTGAAAAATGGGTGCCCTGGTTGCGTCTCTGCGAACCCCTTCGAGGATAAATGCGTGATGATCTATGCGGACCTGTTTCACGACTTCATAGTAAATGCTACCCGTCACATAAATATATAAGCCGACGAAATTTAAAAGTCACACTGTAATCTACGTTCCAAAATAAATTGTAATAAAATGATTGCTATCTAAATTAACTGTTTAATATAACAGTCAAATATCATTTACTTGAAACAATGCACCCATCATTCTAAGGGCCGTTCTAAATGCAACTCATTCTCACTCTCAATTGCGATATCAGATGAGACGCTGTCAAATCAAAGTTGGCTTCATAAGATATTTGCTTGTGGTACACTATATTATATAGTCGCCCGGATAGCGACCACCGGAATCAGCCTGTGTATATCCGGTTCCAACAGGCCAACATTGCGTTGACTGTCGAAGGGCAAGTCTACACTATTGGACTCCACTCAACTT
>NW_023595462.1:0-15972 GCF_014839805.1 Manduca sexta | reverse complement strand
GATGACGAATGCAAAAGAAGTTAGCCCTCAGTCCGGATTTGTGGTCGAAATGGCGATAAACTCGCTTCATATCACATTATGGGACTGAACACAGTGGCGTGATGTATGTGTGAATACACACACAACACAAGACAAAATGTGCATTCAATAATAAAATCTTAAATTCTTACTGTTTTTTTTTTGTCTTGTATTAAGGCGTCTCAACTCTAAGTTTATATCAAAACGTTTTTTAATTTCACAAATGTGTAGAATTAATATAACTCTTACAAATATAACAAATTAAAGATATTTCCACAAAATATTGAACTATAAGCAGGGCAAAATGTAATATCTGTTTCACTGGAAAAATTGTCGGCAACGAGCTAACAAAATATCAGTTGAATTTCCTACACCACCGCTCATATTGCACAGTGCCAATATTACTCTGCTGTTTTTCTGTTATTATTTTAATGGAATTGCATGCCTAGCCGAAACCTGAAGGAGGCAAATGAAAATATGGGTAAAATCTAGTAATGGATAAAATGAGTCCATTCCCATAATTGCCTGAGCTCACTCAACTATTAAAGGGAAGTATAATATTAAAATTAAATTATTTTTCGGATTTTATCGCGGTTTTAAAGTTTAGTTTTAACTTTGGATGACCATCACATCAGTCTCTCTGTGACCACAAAAGCCACAAAGTCTTCGAAACCTCGGGAAAACTAAAATAACCGCGATAAAATCCGAAAAATTGATTATATTTAATGCCTAATATTCGCGTAAACTTAAGAAATCATTATGCAAGTATAATAATTATAAATTTAATAGCTGTGTCTATGGCCGCCCGCGAGGAAATCAGTGTGTCACAAAATTTTTCCCGTTTAAATCCCGTCCCATTAGATTTTTGACAACCACGCGACCTCTTCAACATTAATCGTTATATTTTAGTCAATTTAAATTAAACCGTAATGTTTAATAACCTAAATCTTCTTCAAGAATTGCACTATTTTTTAGTAAAACGCCTCTGACTCTTCTAAAGTTATGGTACATTATTCGTGATGAATCCTGCGAAGCGTAATGATTGCTTGCTCCGGAAATGAAAACATCGCGAGGAAATGTCCGAAGTTCTCTGTAAGAAGTTTGAGGGTATGTGAATTCTGCCAATCCGCACTAGGACAGCGTGGTAGAGTAAGGCTTAATCCCTCCCAATAGTAGTCAATGTCGAAATTTCATTTAAATTTATCTGTAAACATTAACAAAGTCGCACTTTGTTTTGTACAAAAATATACTGTTAATGTGACTTGATACCCATACTGGCCTTTGTCTAAATATCATTCAGATTGTGTAGAGATTGTTGCGTTTACAATGACCTCCGCGCCGTGACATTATTCAATAGGTATTTAGCGAACCGGATTCCGTCTAAAGGTCTAGGGTCTTGCTATTGAATATGTCATTATAGATGTCTCTTTGTTATAGATGGTATTCACAATAATAGGAATGAAATTATATTAAAAGGATAAAACTTATTACTCATACGGATTGTTTGATGTCCCGTCTGTGATAGACTATATAGTATAGATTGCAGTATCATTTTATGGATAAAAAATATTCTGTGGTTACTTTGTGCAGTGTATGAAACGCAACATAAAGTGCACTTCGTTTCTTTTATGTAAGATGTGCATAGAGATAAGCATAATTGATTGTCTTCATGCTATAGACAAGGTGCGATAACCTAGTTGAGTGTAGAACGGACCGCCGAGACAAATGTCACAGGTTCGAATCACTAGGACAACTCTGACTTTTCGTCATGTGTGTATTCTTTGCTGTAAATATCGCTTGCTTTAACGGTGACGGAAAATATCGTGAGAAACCTGCATACCTGAGAGTTTTGCGGTATTTTGAGGGGTGTGCGAAGTCTACCAATCCGCATAGGCCGGTATGGTGAACTATGACCTAATCCCACTCAGTAGAGGAGGCCGTGCCCTGCAGTAGGACGGTATATATTACAGGGCTGATATTTATATATTATTATGATGTAGACAAAAAGCGAATCTGTGGTCCCCAGACCTCAAGGGTTTGATGAGGGCATGGAGTAGCAAGCCAGTGACTTTTACCACTCAGATTCTATTATCTAAGGTCTATTATTCTGAAGTTTAGTAAACAAGAAACTAATAATGCTGGTGGTGGGATATATTTTATATCTGCTCGGGCAGCGATCAACTACACAAGGTGTTCAAACCCACCGTGGCCCACGTAAGTGTTCCTCGTTCCGAGATCAGCCTGTGTATATGCAGTTCAAACAGGCCGGCATAATGATGTCGACTGGCGAGGGATAATCATCGATACTCTATCTGGGCCCCATTCTCTTTACCAGATGCAGTAGGGTCACTTTTGCCGTACTTGATAAAAAATGCCTAATAATACGAAGATAGTGTCTAGACAATACCCACATTCAAGATTGAAGGGCATACAAATTGATTATGGCTAAAGTCTGAGAAGCTAATAAATTAAGAGCAAATTATCCAAATATCAATTTGCTATGTTTCTGAGCAAAATCTGTCCGTATCTTCTGTCTTGGCTTCATCATTACTCCCACGCTTTGGACGTTATTTTTTGCTGCGAATGAATAATATCGTGAAAAAGAAAGTGTAGCGGATGTCTACAGTAAGGCGGTATCGAGTGAGTTGTGTTTGTGACGAAAAATGTATATGGCAGTTTGGCTGTCGTTTTCGTGGAGTTAGTGAGTTCACCGAAGGCTAAGAACGCACTTCTCTCTATCTAAATTTTCTTTCTCGTAGATTCACAAAGCAACCGTTATTGTTCATCCATTGTACAAATATCCGGTGATACCCTTGTCCGGGTGCCAATCTGATACATTTTAAAACAAAATAGCATGCCATTCGTGCTCGATTTCTTTCCCGTCACGCCATGATATATGACTGTGGAAAATACAATTTATTTGCACCGTTGGAATTTATGAATTTTCATAAAGCTCTATAGTAAGATACGCGTCTATTAATTTCGGGCACGGGGCGTTCGTTTGTCTGCCAAGTTTTAATTTACTGCTATGTATTATTTATGAAGCTTCCCGCTTCCACGGCAACGTTATTTTATGTTTCGAAACAGCTGAATAGTAAACAGTTGTATAAAACCCCAACGAAATTACATCCAAACTTTACAAACCTCGCAAGAATGTAAATCAAATGCACTGGACCGAAGCTCGAAGGCCTATATAATACATTTGATTTACACATTGAAGAGACGTCAAACTTTTTCTTTCTAGATTCGGCGCCGTCCGGACCGGTTATTTCACTTTCCACACGCGGCCGAAACACGAATGACCGCCGCATCTGAGAATGAGTCAGAATGATCAATTTTGGATGCTTTCTCCCACACCTGCCCGAAAGGGGCACGGATCACGGATACGAACACTTTCCACAGGGGGAAATGGGAGCAGGGTTTTGCATGGCCTTGATTCGGAAGCCGGCGAGCGTCGCCAGTGGCGGAGTGCGACCAGTTCTACCAGGCGTCCGTGCCGACCGCGCGTCGAGTGTGCCAGCCAGTGTTACGAGTGAACGTGAGGTGAAGTGACTTGTGTTTGTGACCATTGTAAGGATACCAAAGCAAATCTGGAGCGGCACGTTAACAACAGGAGGTGTGTTTATTTTACTATTCTTGGTTCTTGTTTTTATGAATGAATCATTCATTGATATCGCGAACTGTTCTATGGTTTCACGGTGCGTTGTGCACTTAACATGCCAACGGTTTTTGCAGACTGCATAAAAATGTGAAAGTTATTTAGATATTTGTTGAGCAGTTATCGCGTCACGGTTTGTTGGATATCGTTCGAATAATGTTCTAATGTAATGAGAATTGTTCATTGAAATTTTGTTACTTTGCGCGAATTAGGTTGATGTTTATTTTGTTAAGCTTCGTTGACGTCGGCGTTTTGATTCGTCAGGGTAATTACATTGAATATAATAGACTTTAACAATATCCCTCGTTAATTAAGCATTTTGTTTTGATTTCATTATAAAAGAAAGTACGTAGGTTTTTAAATATCAGATTTCTTAGAATAACTTACTTTATCTTTCGCTAAATTTGCATATTGACTGTGCTAGAAAAAGGATTATGTTTAGCTCCACTGAATAACAAAATGACCCGCTTATCAACTAACGTACAAAATGAAGTCAAAACAAAGGTTGAAGTAGGTCGTGTTCTTTAAAGCCAAGGGCAAAGATAGTCCGGTTGATAGAGACCAATAAGAATTGGAACGTACCTATAGTTTATAAGTATAAAGGTATCATGCTATAGCTTGATATATTCACTTTATTATTAAAGTATTAGACTACACAGAGCGCGTTTTTGACGCTCTGACTCGCCTATACTGCCGTGCTAAGCTCAAAAGCGGTATCTCAAAAAATTCAAAATCTTGATTTTTATGTCGTCAGATAGCTTAAAGAAATACCCATCCAATGAACTTACCTAATTAACGGTATCTTGTTTAGAACTTGTTAAAAAAAACCTTACAAGAGTGTCTCTATCTCAGTTTTACTTACAAAACTATAAGACTATATTTACAAAACTTCGATTATCTCGAAATAAGGTTTCTCTGGACATACCGCTTTTGCGCTTACCACAGCAGTATAAATAGCAATAAACATGATGCAGGCAAAAATGACTTTTACATAGAAAGGTGCGCGCTGAAAACAGAGCGCGTCGTCGGCGCGTACAAAATACAGTCTTTAAAACCTTTATAGTTTCCAAACTTTGTTCCTTTTACATAGTACATTCGGTATTGGTCGATATTTTACTAACTTGTAACTGATCGATATAATACTCTATACTTAAGTAATAATTAACGAGTAGGAAATCGTAATGTAAGCTAAGTTAACGAGTGATTATTTACATAAACGTGACGTGGGGTAAATATTTTCTATGTTAACGCATTCACTAATGTTTAACTTTCACGCGAACGTTTGAACTTGGTACTTGAACCGCTAAAGAGTTAAATAGCTCGTAAATTTAATTTTTATACCTTATTTGACATGTGTTCGACCTTTTGTTAGTAAATTTGTTTTGCAAATAATTTCGTTTTTTGAAAGCTTTCTTTTTAGTCTTCTTCAACTCACAACTTTTATCCTCGAAGAGATAGGGACACTTTCCGCGGAGTGTATTCCGTCCCATGATGTGATAGGGGGCGAGCCTATTGCCATATAGAGCACCGATTAAACACTCCGGGCTGAAACTTGGTAGAAAGACCCAATATCACTGCCCGGTATTCGAACCCGAGACCTCAACACTGCAGTTGTACCGTAATACAACTACGCCACTGAGGCAGTGGAAATTAACGCTTAGAAACTGCTGAAGGGAATTGGATGATATCTAGCACAAAGTTGGACCATTTTCTGAATTAACATAGACGATTTCTTATAGTGCAAAAATCCACAGTTCAACTTTTGTTTCCAAAAAGGTTTTACACGCGGCCAAAGCTGCAAGAATATTATAACTATTAATATCGATAAAATAGGAATTAAACCTAACAAAAAAAGACTTCGTTTTTGTAATTATAAACATAAAATATTATATATTGAACTAGTTCTTTCTTCTTCGAAAAACTAACCTTAAGATTAACATTTCGCGAACGAACTTTTACCAACGATTTGTGTTCAATCATAAACAGTGCATCAAGTAATCATATAAAAAAAACTATAAATATTCTAAAATAGATCTACGGAATAGGATCTACATAGTATTTACTCCCAAAACCACAAACAAGGAATCGAATTTAATACCTAATTTTACCTAAAGATCCTGTAAAATAAATAAGCTGAAGCAATAATTCACATATTCACATAACCCTTTTCTAAACCGAATTACCTTCGAATGGCGAAACCTCATTTGAAACCGTAATGTGTAACACGCTCTGAATTTTGTATAAAGATGTCTGTTTCCCGCCTTTTTGTTTCGGCTAATGGCTATTTAATTCTGACATTCAAACTTTATCGTATTGTTTTTGGTTGTTTATTAAGATATTTGAATATTAAGATCCATTAGGCTTCATTAAAGTTAGAGACGAACTATAGTATCATAAGCTATAATTACAATAAATGAATAATGAATTTATTACAGTTGCCATGAAAGAGATTTACACAATTTAAATTCTTAACAAAATGTCGATAAAATCTCTTCCTCCAAATTAATTTTGGAGTGTTAAATATTTGCATCCGTTTAATTCGGGTAAATGCGAGGGTAACGCTGGATCGGAAATTATTAGGCTCTCAAATTTGAATTGTATTTAGAAATATAATCGAGTTATGAATGCTTAATTTTAATACCATTCTTTGGTTGAATTTAGATTAGTTTCCTTAGTATCCGATACACACTGTTTTTGAAATCAAGCAGATTTAAGTATTATATTGAGTTTGTTAAGGCCTTATTTAGAACAATAAATAAAACTGTTTCTCCTTTGCAACACAAATACATATTACATAATGTTAGCCTGATATATTGAGAGGAAAATGATAAATTGTAACAACCTCTCTTCCATTACGACAGCATAAGAAATGATGCGAATTTCTGCTCCGATATCATCTTCAATAACATAAGATAAATTTGACAAGCCTTCATTATAGATAAAGAAAAGGCAAATATATTTCGCGTAAAAGGACGAGATCTCAACGTATTATCGTTTATTACTAGCAATATAAATTAAACTACAGAATCCAAAACTTGGCCGAATATGAACTACATAAAAGTATTAAAACATAAAAATCTTGTGATCAAAGCATATCCACGCATATGTCCGATAAATCGGTAATTATTAGAGAAGTCAGTTTATCAGAAAACAATTTAGCAGAAAAAATACGTTTTATTATTAAAACAAATATTTTTAACACGATACAGCATGATGAAGTTTTTGTTTGTTTGTTGCATTGTTGGAGACTAGATCCGATTGTTACACCAAAAGTCACGCTGAATCCGATAGCTGTAGTAGTCGTAGTTTGTTTTAGTTTTGTTATTGGTATATTGTTTTTTTAGTTTGATTGCCTGGGTGGCATAGTTGTACTACATGCGCGATACGACTACCACTTTGAGGTCCTAGGTTCGTATCTCAGGTCACGCGGAATGTTATGTTAGGTTTTTCTTTTCAATTCCAGCTCGGAGTCTAAAATTTGTGTCCTATATGACGATAGGCTCACTCCCCTTTCACGTCGAAGAACGGAACACATATGGCGAAAAGTTGGTGTCCTGGTTGCAACTATGCCTATCCCTTTAGGGCTAGAGATGTTTTGTCATTCCTTTAAAGAACGAGATGAGCTGGCCTTTCGCCTGATGGTAACTGATACGAACGCCCATAAACAGTAGAAACACCATCCAAAACCTAGAATTACAAAAGTATTGTTTGGTATTCCACTGCGCTCGCCATCCTGAGACATGAGATGTTAAGTCTTATTATGTCCAGTAGTTACACCGGTTACAATGTCCTTCAAACCGAAACACAACAGTGACTAGACACTGTTGCCTGGCGGCAGAAATAGACATTGCGGTGGTACCTACCTAGGCAGACTCTCACATATGAGAGACCTACCACCAGTTATAATGTGTTTTGTTACACTTGGAAGGCCAAATATGTCAATTTCACTACCAACTGTAAAATATCTGGCATACTATTCCTTTACTTCCTTTGTGTTTGTAAAACCAATTACCATCATGCCCAATTAGTCTACTTTTATCAGTGTTTGTAGACTCAATAGCATCATGTATAATTGCTCTCGAAAATGCCTTCCTTTTGTCAATAAAAAAAGCCCCAGAATATTTTATGGCTTTGTTACATTACGCTTCATCACATCTCAGATTACACATGTTTTGTCCTTGAATGTACCAGACGTCTTATTTACTATAATAAATGTATCAGAATTTACTATCTAAGGGTTTGTTTGAACATTGTCACCAAACCGACCCTTTTCATTTAGCTAAGTAAGATTTAATCTAATAAGGGTTAGATGTACAATAAGCTCAAATTACTGTTTCTATGTAAGTGATTACATCGACTTTCGTAAACGTAACAAAGTGCTTTATTGAAATTAGATTGATTTTGAAACCGCGTTTTCGAGTAATGAAAATATTCCTTACCTGCTACTTCAACTCTTGTATGCTATCTATAGTAGCACGCATTTTCTTCTGGCTTTTTTGTTATTGTAACTTGATTTAAACCAACTTCTCTGTTAAACGTCTATTAATTATATCCGAGGCCTCACTATTCATTTACTACTGCAACTATATTATCGATTTTATTTAATAAATATATAACATTAAATTCAAAGATCTAATCTGCTTCAATGTTTACAATAAACGTTAAAATTCCGAGCAATTCTCTTATCAGGTATATACGAATCTTGCTAAACGTAAATATTTAGCGGTCGCTAATTGCTGCCCCTAATTGGGGTACGTTAGTACGGATTTTGGCAAGCGATTCGTCAGAAACAAATTTGGATCCCGTTCAATGTTCAAATGGACTCAGTAACTTGAAATTCTTATTTATTGGCATTTTCGAGACTGGCGAGTTGTGAGAAATGAGGATTTACAAGTTGCTAGGGTTCATAATTCATTTAGCAGTTGGTAAATAAATAAAAACTAGTTCGATAGAGGCAAGGAAACCGTAACGTTTATTGTAAACTTTGGAGCAGATTAGATACTTGAGTTACATGTAATACATTTATCATTAAATCGATAATATAAGTTGCAGTTGAGACTATAAATGCTGAGGCCTCGGATTTATTTTTAGGATATAATTATTGGACGCTTAACATAAAAGTTGGTTTAAAGGAAATTACAATATCAAAAACTCAGTGTTCTTAATGTTCCCGAGCTGAAGGAAAATGCTTTCCATTGTAGATAGCATACAAGAGTTGCACTAGCAGGTAAGGGATATATTCAATCTCAAACGCGCCATGTTTTCAGATTCCAGCTAATGATAATTGTTAGGTGTAATAAACAATTCCTATCAATAATTATGACTAATTGTTTTGACTTGGAACCTCAGACGCTACACACATACAGCACTGAGTTCGAAGTCCGCTATTAAAAATAAAAGTTCTATACACAATGAAACTCTCTATAAGTAATATTCTTTCCAAGCAAATAGCCCGTTGGATTTTCTTTTTCAGTATTTGCACTGCTTTAATTTTAACTAAAGGGGTTACTGCGGAGAAATGTACTGTTATGTTGGCTTTGGGAATATTAAGATATTAAATATAAAAGTTTATAAAGATTTTCAGATTTTAAAGGTATAAATGGATTTGCTTGAAAATATACATACAGATAGACTAATTAACTTAAATGTTACTGCTGAACTTGAAAAGTACGTAGTAGGATTGAAAAAAATTACTTTTAGACGAGCGCAGTCGATCGCGAAAGCTAGTATTCAAATAAAGATATTAATATTTGATATCTTTCTTAAAAATATACTATACCTTACTAATGATTTTTTTACGTATCGTTTACTCTGAAAGAAAATTTGACAGTGACATGGGACCGAGAATAAGATTTTGTAATAAACTTTGAAATATTTCTGCTAATAACAATATTTCTTTATTGAAAAAGCATTTACAATAATCGGATATATTTGACTAATAATTTAAAAATCAATTGTAAAAAATTATTCATAAAATGAATGTTTTAAAAATTTACGCGTCAGGAGGATAAATTATCAAGTATCCATCATTTTATATATATAAATAAAATATTCATTTCCAATGTTAACATATAACCATGGAGCTTCCCGTATAAATTCCAATTTATCCCAGCACACGGGATGCAATAAATAATTTTGTTAACATGCCGGAACAATACTGAATAAATCGTGTATCATGCATTCTTTATTGAGTTTGTAAAACGAATTAAAATTCGCATTTAAATAAACTTGTTTATTAAGTTACATATTGACCCCTGTCATGGCGGACGCGGCCATTGTCCCTTTGTTTTTAAGCCTTATTTTTCTTTCATCCGCACATGAATGCTAAAAGGGCACAACAATAGGTTACGAACGTCTTGTTTGTTATTTCTGAGTCGATTCCTGTAATTATGCGATGTTTTTTTTCACTTAGGTAATTACTTAAGAAATAAAACAAATAGAATATCTCCACGTTCTAATTTAGGCTTTTAATGTCATTTAGAACTTACTTCATTGACTATTGTCGAGACTCTATTCTTGACGTTACTTACTTCCTTCGTTTTATTCAAATACATTCCAAATTCAAACACTTAAATCAGCCAGCCACATATTACGCTATTAAAAAATAAACGTCGTCATCAATAAAATGACTGAAGACAGAAACTCCTTGCTTAACAAAGGGTTGGGGTGACTCAATGAGAATCGAGCGATACGCCAATCTTGGTAGACTACTTGTATTGTTGTTGTAGACGGTGACCATTATAGAAACGGTTGAATATTAGCAATAATTTTCTCATAGGAAACCGATATTAAATAAATTTTTGGCCTTTTGTCTGAGACCGAAGACCCAAAGACTTACATTTCAGCAACGTTGCCACTCCTATTTGCGTTTATGTTTTGTTACTATCAGTCAATCATTTTGCTCATTTCTTCGTCCTTAAAAATCCACATATCATAGAATTTTTTTCTGAATTATATTTTGGCACTAGCAACTGGCAAATGTATTCTTAATTACCATAACAGTTGTGAGAAACGATAAATCTCGAACAGAGTTTTAATGAAGGTCCACATTTTCTTCAATATTGCTTACTAGAATAATACTCCTTGGTTACAATTCGTTCAATACCCAATACGCGTGTAGGTGTCTATAAAAGATTTACTGTAGACATTGCTTACGGCGATATTGGTACCGATATATGAGAAATATGGAGAAATTGACGTGTTCCAATAAAATAAGAATAATGTTATGGAAAGATAGTACGTGTGCTTTTGAAAAATGGAGCAGGTTACTGCTTAGGTAATGCTTAGGTAATACAGTTATATTATAGTGCTCGAGTTAGTGTGCCTAAAGGAATAGAAGGTGAAACTAGCGAGCATTGCTCATTTAACTTCGTTTTAAAACCACACACGTTACAGCTTTTCCTATTTAGAATATAAATTAGCGTAAGCTACTTGCGAAAGCAGTTAATATTTAGCTAGACAGCCAATTCTGCTTATTAAGCTTTACCGCTCAACTAACGCTATAAGTGTGTTCTAAAAATATTGCACGCGACATAAAAATCTATTCAGGAAATAGGGCTTGGCAACGGCGAGGTGAAAGGCTTAGCTGGGCTGTTTTGAACGTTCATTGTACGATGAGAAATAGGCTCGGGCCCACGTGCGCTTGATTTATGATTTTTTTAAAATATATTGTACTTTCCGAGGTCTGTTAATTAGTCACTTCGTTTACTGACTACCTAATGTGGTACTGCTTAGTTAATTTCACTCATGAAGACGCGCCCCACCGCCTTTTGAGTTGAGGATTGCGGGGAAAAGAGATTGATTCAAGTTTTCCCCACGCGTCTATCGTAACGTGCGTGTCCATTTATACTACTCACACATACTGTAAGCGATTAGGAAAAGTAGTTGGGCGTTTCTTCGTGGATAAAATTATTTACTGTTTATGGATTTATGGTCAATCTACTATAATCTTGAGAAGGCAGGTTTTGTTCACCCTCAGGATAATTGTGTATTAGTAAAATATACCCGAAGACAAATAAAATAATTAAGACATTTTGTTTTCATGAGAATATGAATAAGAATGTGCACCTATTTAGAGGATTTTTAACTATCATTCTTGTTTTTAAACTTATGTTTGTTTCCTTCAGGTATAAAATACATATATTACTATGTATGATGGTCAACCTAATATGCGAAAATATTGATTTTTGCAAATGGTTTTTTCCCAGGGGCCTCTCACAATTTACTGCATGGTTTAGAAGTCGAAAAAAGTACAAGTAAAAATACGGCACGTATATACCGGATGTCATATTGCGATTTATGATTAAACAGAAGCCGATTGCAGCAAAAAAGGTATTATGTTTTTATAACCGTAGGCGGTTTTTGACAACATAGCACCATAATGTTAGTCGTAGACATACTCAGCCAAGACACTTACGGCAGCATACGGTAAATGGGTAGTAGATCCCCGATTAAACTGGTCGTTCATAATTTATAAGGGACAAAAGTGTCCCATTTGCAACACCTGAGTTTGTACGATTAATGACCCTTAATCGGATCGTGCATACATTATGCCAGACGATTCTAACCCTCTCTGCGCTCGTAATAGCATTTAGAATTTGCATAATGTATTTTAATCGATATTTTCAAAAATCGAATAGGTATTTTCTGAAGTTTGATATTAGCGTATTATTTCGAGCTACGACACCAGACAAAATTTTCTTTGTCGTATTTTTTTGAATCGGCCTTTAGTTTTCAAAATGACTTTTACTAAATTTTGATTGCGCCTTCGCCTGCGTTAAGGAGTTTTCTGGGATATTATTTTTCCGACTTACTTTATATGTATTGTTATAATATAACCAAATTACACAAAATCATTATACATTATAACCTATGTGTTATTCTGATTTATAATCGATATTACTGTAAAGATTCATCCAAATCCGTTCAGTAGTTTTTTCTTGAAAGAGGAACAAACATACATCCATCCTCACAAACTTTCGCATTTATAATATTAGTAGGATTTACTTGATGGTGTGAGCAGTATCTACTGTCCAGCAGTGTTGTATGATATATCTCTAGTTAGTTGTTAATATACAGACAAGATGCAAAATTGCTCCTGCGTAGAACACTTAGACAAAAGTGAAAAGGTATCCCAGCAATTTCTTTTATAAGTACACCTGAGATACTCGAAGATTCAGTTATTTTTTTATTTAAACAACTAGTTCACACGGTGAAAAGAGTGTTTATACATTTACTTATTAAAATAATTGCATATGTCACTCAACTAAGCGGGTCGATGTTGGTTGCGTTGCGGGGAATAATTTAATGTCAGTGGAGTTAGGGCGCTTGTCCACTAAAGCAGGGGAGCGACCCATTGCTATAAAACCCTTATTTCAATTGTTAATTTTCAATTCCATGCAATAAGTCTTAAATGTAAACAAAGTGATGTGAATTCCATGTTTTACTTAGGTTTTATTTAAATTAAATAGGTACGCGATTAACTTTATCGATTAGATATAAAGAACATTTTACTGGTGGTATGTCTCTCATATGTGAGAGTCCGCCTGGGTAGGTTGCACACTGCAATGTCTACTCCTGCCGCCAAGCAGCAATGTGTAGTCACTGTTGTGTTCGGGTTTAAAGGACATTGTAGCCAGTGTTACTACTAAACATAATAAGCCTTAACATCTCATGTCTCAGGATGGCGAGCGCAATGGAATACCAAACAATACTTTATAATTCAAGGTGTAAGTGTTTCTACTGTTTTGGGCGTTCGTACTACTTACCATCAGGTAAACGGCAAACTCGTCGCGTCATTCAAAGCAATAAAAATATAGAAAATGAAATAAAATATTTGGTATATGTTTGTTTAAAAATTGTATAAAATGTACATCCGTGACTATAAAATTCAAAATTCTAGCTATCAAGTCTAGACTCGCGAATCATATTCATAGAAAGTCCCTGTTTTGTCTAAAGTGCTAATAGAATATAATAAATCGATTACATTTCCACATAAACGTTAACGTGGTACGTGACTGGACTGGATCTTCACATTAAGGAACGAGTCCATTCTACGGGACGACGCGGATGCCTGATATTCGGCTTCGTGTTGTTTAACTTCAACACGAGAATTTGAGAGTCAAGGATTCGTTTTTGGACATTTTAGAAGATGCAAAATATATTCTATAAACAACATTATGTTTTGCTATTTCTTTTACTTTTCTATTAGTTATTCGATGTGTGTTTTATTTTTGATAAAAATAGGCAGGTAAACGAAAAAGTCATATGCTTTTTTCTGTCAAATAGCTCCGACTTCTGGTGCACTCATCCAAAGCAAATCTAAATTATATTTATCATTAGTTCATATCATTCCATAGTTCGTTTTCTTCATTCAACTCGCGCCAATCTTTATGCGTGGAACGTTGGCTGAACAAAAGACCACACCTTGGCGCATCTTCGGAACCACTCAGCCATTCTTTAAGAAATAGGTCGAAATACATACTTAGTCATTCCTTCACGATACGACTTGAGACCCTGCCAGAAACAGCGCATTAAAATTGTTTTAATTGAATGGTGAAAGTATCGCTTAGTCACACTTCGCTGTGAGTGTTTCGAAATTTCTTGTATTGAATCAGAAAGTGTGCATGCACTCCATATAAACAGTATACGAACGCTGGTAAGTAATCTGGTGTTTTCTATAGACTTTTCTTGGATTGAATATAAATATTTGCAGTATAATAAACTTCGTATTGGCAGAGCAGTCATGAGCGTTTACTTGCAAAATTATAAATTCGATTACTAAACATCACGTTTAGTTTAATAACTTCTTATTTTACGCAAATGTTAGATTAGTTTTCGGAATTATGGCGGTGTTTTAACATTAGTTATTACTGAACCACGATTTTCGACTGCAAACTGAAAAGCCTTAAAATTTGTCCGTCATAATATATTCTCATAAAAAGCGAATTTATCGGACACAAAGTCTAGTTTTCGTGTTGGTACTGAGCAACCCTACCCAAGCTGGGTATCGAATCCGAGATTTCAATATGGTAGTTGTACCGCAATACACCGAAGCAGTCAAATAAAATATATAGAAAAATCAATACTGTCAGAAATTAGAGGGCGTATTGCCTGACCTATAAAGAAGCAAATTAGCAATTTGAAGACTCCTGCTAACGTCGCGTTTATAAATATTATAGTTCACTTTTTAAAATTAGAACTTCAATATTTTAAAAAGGAAAACCGCCATCTTGTTTTATCTAGAATGTTGTGCTTGTTGTACTGTTGCAACGCGCGGTATTTTTGTTTTACTTCTATAGAAAATATACCAATGGTTAATTTTCGTTAACTTTATGGCAACCATGGTCTTTTTGAAGCAAGATAAATAGGTATAGGGATAATGTTGTTTCATATCTTTTGCTCTGGGAGACAATGGTTTTTGCATGCGTCGTTTAACTGTTGTATAAATAATACAAACGAACTCTACATTGCTAAATAGATTAAGTTAATTGATAATTAAACGAGTAACTATACTTGTGTAAAGCATTTGAATATATAACTTGGATCGCTAAATTCCTTCAAAAGTATAACAATACCACAATTACGAGAGTGCCGGAATAGACATTGTACCGAAACTTGAGGCGTTTAATTTTCGAATTATTTTCGTAGACACTTAAACACTAAGGAACGTTATAAATGCCCGTCAAAATTCTATGGCCATTCCCAAAGCGGCTCGATGAGTAATTTCGCTTTACGAGTACTCAGCGAGTATGAAAATGTTACTAAAACTGGTGCAAAGGCCTCCAAGTCTGTAGGGTGTAATGTGGTCGTAATTGTTGACGGTTGGAACTTTAAGAACTCCTTTGACATCTAATCTTTTTAAAATGAGGTTTGAAATTGTGTTCTAAACTCATTCGTTTTATTTTTTATTTTTATGCCAGTTCTAATATTTCTGATTATCTGTTTATAGAGTTTATATACATATATAGAGATAATTAGACGCTATAGTCGTCCTTCACTCTTTGGAAATATCATCATCATTATCATCAGTTCAGCCCTTGAATCGTCCACTGCTGGACATAGGCCTCCCCCATAGAGCGCCACAGGGACCGGTTCTGGGCCGCCCTAATCCATCTGACTCCGGCGACCCTGACCAGATCGTTCGTCCATCTCGTGGGGGGCCTGCCTACGCTGCGTCTCCCGGTTCGTGGTCGCCACTCCAGAACTTTTCCGCCCCAACGGCCATCAGTTCTACGAGCTATGTGCCCCGCCCACTGCCACTTGAGTTTCGCAATTATAAGGGCTATTTCGGTTAC
>NW_023595461.1:0-1261 GCF_014839805.1 Manduca sexta | reverse complement strand
ACTGATTCAAAGTATAAAAATACCAATCCTGTAATATATTCATCCTTTGTTGTAAATGAGCCTTCTCTACTACAATTATGCCTTTGTCCACCACGCTATTTAGTGCAGCACACATATCTTAAAAATGCTTTTGTTTGTACACTTAGGTATGCTTATGAAGAAGTTTAATAATATTTTCACCATTAAAGCGAGGGATACTTGTCAAAGATCCATCCATATATTTACGAAACAAAATAATTAATTGTCCGCCATATTTATTACATACATTGAATCAGAGACGCGTTCTCACAATCTTGTTCTTAGCGAGAGGGCTCAGGGAAAGTTGAAGTGGCTCTCAGCCGTGGAGACCTCTTCAAATTTATCCATGAAATTTGGAACACCACACAGCGTTTTCCCTGATCGTAGTTTTATTTTTGGGTGTTGCGATCCTGCAGATTATAATTGATACTTGGTTATATGGAGTAGGAAGTTTTTTGTTTGTTGGTATATGTTAGGAAGTTTGGTTTTAAAGTGGTAAATCCATGTTACATGAGTGAATGTACCCGATAGCTTAATATAACTGACCAATGTCTAGCAATAAATTGACATTAAATTTGCGATTGCTGATGCACTTCGTATGGTAAGAAAATTCGTCTTTCCACAATACCTCCTCTTCTTCAATAGTTAAAGTAAATATAGTTTTTTCTAATTTCGAATTGACGGTAGTTTTCTATTTTCTATTATGTTGTTTGCAACAATTAATAATCTGCACAATACTCTAATATCAATAGAAACACTAGAATATTGTCATACCTCAAATTGATCAAAAAATATTTTAATTTAGTTAAAATCTTCAATAAACCCAAAAAGTCATTTCTTAATACCCTTGTACGTTGAAAAACGATTGAAAAACATCAAGGGTCTATACAAAGCGTTAGAAAGTACCACACACTTGATCTTGTTAGATATTGCACGTCAGCATTTTAGTACAGGACAATGAACTTTGGAAAAATGTAAACTGTCACAACGTTTATACCATTAAATATTGTTATTTTAAAATCTTTCTGTCTAAATATGTTGCTAATCATAAATTAAAATGATTGTGTTGTTTGTTAAGCTGTTTTGTCTGGAAAATTCTATAATGGTCCTTAGAAATGCGTAATGATCACTTTAAAAGTGGAATTATTAAACTCATTCAATTAAATCATTGTCAAATTAATGTGAGTCTTACTAAGACTATGCACATTTTCTTAAACATTAATATAAAATAAATAGTATATTT
>NW_023595460.1:0-6085 GCF_014839805.1 Manduca sexta | reverse complement strand
ATGCTACCTACTGGACAATAATTATAAATTCGTATAATACACGTATTGTCTCCATTTCCACGAACCTTGCCCTTCATCAATTACAATGTAATAGTAAATGTTTGAATATCACACATTACCTAATCATGTTGACTCGAGCCAAATAGTCGATTAATCGACAGTTTATACCTTCAAGTATGTGAATTATAAATGCTACAATGCTCTGTTTAGCTGTGAATTCTCGTGTAGTATCACGTTCTGTGAGCGAAGCTTGAAGAACCAATTAAACGAGCCAGCATAATTATGGCGACCGTTGAATGGGCCTTGCCTCTCGACAGTCGACTTTCAGTTTCACTGTTCTTATTATCAAGTAAAACAATATGAATATGATGTCAATAGTAACCGTATCTCAATTATATGAAATTGCCACTAAATTATTTGTGAAATGTGTTTATCGAGACGTAATGAAATATTTTCCAATAAATCTACTCTTTGTGTTTTCGAGCCTAGACCTCTTGTTAACCTTAAAATGTTATTTTCATTAAGGAAAGGTTAATAAATACCGGAAATAAGAGGGTTTTACAAATATCGATTATAAGAGCTTCTTTCGTTCAAAAACTCAAACGTAGTTTCAAGTGAACTACTCTATAAATTGCACCAAATATTAAATGGGTACTACAAAACATTATTATCTAATAAAATTTCTACATATAACACTTTGAAAAACGCTTTCCTGGTACGTTCAATAGTACCTATATTTAATAATTCTTTATTTTAATAATTATTTTTGCATGGATATCTAGTGATCTGATAGCTATAGAGTTTTTAAATTGATCTAGTCGGTTTTATAATAAAAATATCATAGCAATAACTTTTAATTTACTTTTAATAACCTTCTACTAATGTTTTTATATTTAGCAGGATCAGTTCACCGACTTTCGTTCGTTCCCCGCTACAATTTAGAATATTGCGCTTGGATAATGTACGGATGCCGAAAGAAAATGTCACTTTACATAATAAATCGCGTTGATTATATTTTTTGCGGACATTTAATTATGAATCTCGTCGTAATATGCTCATTCATCATAAGCGAGAACTAAACTTTGCGAGCAGTCCGCGAGTGTGTGAAACAAAGGAACCTATTACATCAGACAAATTACTACGCTCTTCATATAAACTGGTAGGCATTGGTCGGGTGTGAAACATACTGTTTTCTGGTTTAATGTTTTAATAATTGTTATATCCTAGATTATATCCAAAAATTTTACATATAATGATTAATTCTTTAGTGGAGGCCCATGTTCAGCAATGGACATTCTGTCGCTGATAATGATGATGATTCATAAATGAAAATTCAAAAAATATATTTATCTTTTCATTTTAATAATTAACCGGTTAATCAAATTTACATGTTTCATTATGAGACAGGCTCGGTCGTCCGGGTACTTCCTAGAATGTGCCAAATTGAGCTCACTCACCTATTCTATAGTCTATAGTAGTCTATACAAAGCCATAACCCTGACAGGCAACGATATAATTCGTAAATTCTATGCCAACCGCCACTATTAAAGGAAATCTTTGGAATTGTGTCATTATAACATTTTAGAAGACATTTTACTTTTATGTGAGCCTGGTCAGTGACGGCCTTAAACAGCGCTAGACTCCGGACTGCAAATATTTGTGGGGTCTTTTTTGCTTTGTACAAGTACGTTACGTACATTACGTATAAGATGTTTAATGCGTTGGTTAGCAAAATTATGACTTAAAAAATGGTACCCAGTTGAGCTCATTGTTAAGTGTTTTATAACAATTAGTGCAACTGATATCTTTATTATTAAAACTTACATTTAAGGAAGTTGCTTTTAGGTAATGAGTACCTATTCTAAAACAACACACCTAGGTGATTCATTATTATTTATTACTAGCTTTTGCCCGCAGCTCCGCCCGCGTGACGTAGTTTTTTCGGGATTAAGTTTTCCGTTATAAAAGTCACCCTTTATATTTTCCGGGATAAAAGTAGTTCTTCCCAAGGTCTCAAACTAATCCATACTGAATTCCATCTAAATCCGTTAGGTAATTTTTGAGTTTCACGCGTTCAGACAGGCAGACAGATGCGGCGGGGGACTTATTTGTTTATTCAATGGTTACACCATCGGTTTACCACTATAACATTATAACTAATACAATGAATTTTCTTATACTAGGTAATAAACCTTTACAGGTGTATACAACATTATTTGTACAACTTTACAATCGCGAGAGCTGATAGCAAATTAATTTGAAAACTAATTTAACTTAGTTTTATAATATATTTTAGAGCTTTTAAGAGGAACAATTCCGCCGTACATAATTATTTTATATCTTTTACCGTTTACGCAGCGCACGTAACCGAAGCTCCCCTGAGTATTAACTGTTTTTGCAACATTTTTCATTACTGTCTCGCTCCTATTGGTTCTAGCGTGGTGATATATAGCTTATAGCCTTCCACGAACAAAAGGGATATCCAACAGTAAAATAATTCTCCACTTCGAACCAGTAGTTCCTGAGAGAAGCGCGTTCAACAAACAAACAAACTCTTTTTATTTATTTTATTTCGTAAAGATGATAATACATAAAAATGCAATCAACGTTAACTATTGTATTTACTAATTGTTGATTTTTAATTATTGTTGATTGCGGTACAACGAATTGTTCCTTACGAAACTTGAATTGAAAAGCCTTCCAGCCTGAATTTGAATACAAGAAAAGTTTGCAATAGCTTTTATTTCTTGTCGGAAAATAACTGAATTTACGACTTACGATAAATTCAACAATTTTTCTTTTAGTGCATTGCTTTTATTGTTCTGTAACTTTACAATCCGAAGTTTTTCATCTATTAATGACTTTTAAAAAATTAAGTATAATGTTTGCTTATATACATAACACAAGCGAAGCCGATAGTAATCGGGTTATATATACCTAACGAAAACTTATATAATGAGAGTAGTTTTACAATTGGATGCGCAATTGAAAATACGTCGGCTCACGATTCTAAAATATGACAAAATAAATATATATGGACGGGCTATATTCCACATTTAATACAACAAAATCACGTGACGTGCTAACTCTACTAATATGCATGAAGCGCTTTAATTGCCCATATACAGTAGTTACCCGCCAACTGTATAATAAGTACTTCAATCAAATATTCTCTAATCAAATGACAGAACTGGTGTAGGTGTTGTTTGGGTCAAAGAGACATAAAACGGTGGTAATTACACAGATACACGTATACAAAGCATTATTACATTTTCTATATAATAATTAACTTTACAACAGTTTAATTATGGATAATTAGAACGTTTTAATACGCCGTTCCTTCTTCTCGCGATGTGTTTGATCAGCTATTGAGGCGGCCCGGCACGGCGACGCGCGCGCATTTAGTTTATTAACTTTGCGGAAAATTAAATAACAGATTGTTCAAACATAAACGCTAGCTTGATGTGAGTTTGAATCGGGTGTAGATAGTCACGTAAAATGGGTAAAGTTTACCACAATTGCCATTTTATGTTTGTTTTGTGAGATGGCGATGTATTCTGTTACACTATTAAGCCACTCCTTCATGGTTTTCTTATAACTCTGCCAACTATTGCGACAATAATTATTAACTAGGTGATACTCGCAGCTTCGCCCGAGTTAAAAGCCTTTCCCGTTTCGATAACCAATCACTGTGGAAATCCGTAGCACCATCTGTACCTCGCCCGCGCCACCTACTTAAAATCAGATTATAAATTAAAACATTCCGCGGTTGATGGTCAAATTACCGGGATTAAATTAGCCAATATGTTAATCACATGGTCTATATGCGGCGGCGATAGCCTAGTTGGGTGTGGAACGGACTGTCGAGACGAATGTCCGCAGGTTCAAATCCCAAGGGCACACACCTCTGACTTTTCTAAAATCATGTGTGTATTCTTTGTGAATTTATCGTTCGCTTTGACGGTGAAGGAAAACATCGTGAGGAAACCTACACATCTGAGAAGTTCTCTATAGGAATTTCGAAGGTGTGTGAAGTCTACCAACCCGCACTAGGCCAGCGTGGTGGACTAAGGCCTAATCCCTCTCAGCAGTAGAGGAGGCCCGTGCTCAGCAGTGGGCAAGTATATAATACAGGGCTGATAATTTAAAAAAATATTTAAAATATTACAAGTTAAATTAAGATTAGGCTTCATATTCTATACGTTCAGTTTTACGTACGTATTACGTGAATAATGTGTTTTGGCTTCCTATATGTAATGTAAGAGCCCCCACCATCCAACCGCCAATTATCGTTATTGACATTTCGAAGGCTATAATCATAATATGTTGCTCATCAAGTTACTCATAATCTAATTACGCATCAAAGATAAATAGCAATATTTTCGTGATACGCACTGTTTAAGTCTGTACTTACTATCTCGACTAAGATATTTGAAAAATTACATTTAGTAATTAGCATGACTTTTGCTTTTATGGATTGTGACTTTTGAACCCCGATCTCCTTTCTTTGTATTCTGAAGTTATTCAAA
Organism: Manduca sexta; assembly: GCF_014839805.1. Classification (NCBI taxonomy): domain Eukaryota; kingdom Metazoa; phylum Arthropoda; class Insecta; order Lepidoptera; family Sphingidae; genus Manduca; species Manduca sexta. The sequence goes on along the minus strand of NW_023595460.1, from coordinate 1,556 downwards.
TTATACTGACTTAAAATCTGTTTTCTAACATTTAACATTAGACCTGTGATTTGCAAAAGCCGAATTCCAATCTCCTAATGCAATTGTTAATTTACTACATATAATAAATATTACCTTACCTACACTAAAATAAAAGTGTTGTCGGTGCGATTGCAATTTCCAAATAGTTTCCTCTGAACGCATTTTTATTCCTTAATTAGTTAGCTTTGTCGCAATCCTCACAAACTATGTTGATGGATTATGAAAAAGCGTTATTTAAAAACTACGGCGTTACTACAATAAGTTAAATAAAATTGCCGGCTGCAGTTGGAAATAAAGCTCAACTCATCTGTGGTAATATTATCATACAAACTCATTCAAACTTTATCGTATAACCGAGTTAACACGCGGTGGTAGACGCAGAATCAAAATAAATGTAATTTAGCATAAAATGTGATCTATCTAGCACAGTGACCGCGTTGGCGACTTGTCTGACCGATGCGATCGGCCGCTACCGCAACAGCTCTTGGTAGTTGATTTTGCGTACCTTCAAAATGCCAATGAATTTACCGTTTTGGTAATAGAAACGAGGTCACGTACTCCAATGAATAACTAATACAGGATTAGTTATTCATTGAGTCGTGCACATCATCGGTGCAAGTCCAGCGTGTGTTTAGTTAGAACCGATATTGACTGTCCGAGGACAACTGTAATTAATTACCGGCATTATATGTTGATATTAATTGATTATCAACAGGTTAAGCTGCAATTCGTAATTGTCGTTGAGACTTTAACGTAGTCGGGTAACAAATATTAAATCATGTTTAATAGCTTTGGCTGACGTATCCTTAGTGCATTGTCTTATGATTACAAATATTTAAGACGTCTTACGACATATCGGCTGATGTATCCTTAGTGAAATGTCTTAGGACTACAGATATTGACACGTCTTATAACATATCGGCTGATGTATCCTTAGTGAAACGTCTTACGACTACAAATATTTACACGTCTTATGATATATCGGCTGATGTATCTTTAGTGAAACGTCTTACGACTACAGATATTTACACGTCTTATGACATATCGGCTGATGTATCCTTAGCGAAACGTCTTACGACTACAGATATTGGCACGTCTTATGTCGTTTCGGTTGATGTATCCTTAGTGAAATGTCTGACGGATGCAGATTTTTACACCTCTTATAATATTTTGCGATTTTTGCTGATGTATCTTTAGTGGCACGTCTTACGACTACAAATATTTACTCACACGATACTTATCGAGACAATACCTATATCAACACGAAATAGACCAAACCTTATCTAATTTTGCGAGCTATTGCATATTTGAGTAGCAACTACTTATTTTGGATTTTTTGTATCCGTTAATGTAGCTACAAACGTACGGAAGGTGTTAAAAGCCGACATACTAGCCAACGTCAGTATATCGCATCCCGAGATCAGCCTGTGTATACCCGGTTCAAAGAGGCCAACATAATTGGATCGACTGATAAGGAACAATTTTCTGTCGTCAGTCGGCAAGACTATGTGATATGACGGTAAGCGGGTCAGGTG
>NW_023595459.1:0-16838 GCF_014839805.1 Manduca sexta | reverse complement strand
CTTGGTATGGCAAAATTGCGTTCCACGATGAATAATAATAATAAATGTATGTAGGTGATACGAAGTTCACCGGGTCATCTAGTATCTTATACTTATTTAATACTTTTCGCAATTATTACGCAGGTTGCTGATCATTATCAAGCTATATTAGTTTAGTTTAGCTCGAATAGCTTAAAAAAATACTAGTAGGTACACAGATTAGTTTGCCTAGTTTGCTAAAATATCTCAGCTATGCAAGCTAAGCTAAAATAATTTAGCTTATTTTTTTTATTCTGCAACTCGCACTAGTATTATAGACTATATTAACTAAAATGTATACATCCGGATGTGATTGTTTTATTTGTTTGGCATAAGAAGTACATACTCCATGTAAAACTAATTGATATAAGCGAAATATTTTTCGAAAAAATTGAAACTAGGTTCAAAAACGCAAAAATATTGCTCATTCCAAATACGTATAAAAAATAATTTATAAAAGATGTTGCTGAAGACATTAGCATTATAACGATCTATATATAGAATACTATCCTACGTATCATTGTTGAAACCATTTTACGAAACTACGTGTTATGTTTACATTAATAGACAAACATTAAGACAAAAGCTCAGTATCCCAGAGGCTCAAACGTTACTGATAATAGTCAATTAGTTGAAGAAAATGGCTAGGATATTAATTTATACAAAGAATTATGGAAAATATTCATTGTTAAATAAAAAGGTAAACATCAAACCACGTAAGTATAGTGCCCATAGTAGCACACGTAAGTGTCGCGTTTAGTGTTCAGTGATTACGTCCTGCTTCAAACATTCCGGCATTGTTATGTCGATTCGCGAGAAGATAACCATCTCCTGTCAGTCTTTTTATATGTGCACGGCAAAGTGATCACCGGATACACGTGATTTAGCTTTATATACACACTAGCTAACCCGGCGAATTTCGTACCGCCTAACAATCGACATATTGACATTAATATTTTACGATACTAACGTCACTTAATTGTTTTGCCTTCCCGGAACCCACCACTAACACTTAAACTTTATGGTGTGGTATTAAAGTTCGAATTGACTTTTAAGTATTATTCCGAATCTTTTGTATGGGAATATAGAAAAGTGTTGTATTTAAACTTTTCAGGCATTTTTTTAATTTTTTCCCTCCGTAAGAACCATCCTCGTACTTCAAGGAATATTTTAAAAGAAGAATTAGCGAAATCGGTTCAGCTGCTCTCGAGATTTGCGCTTAGCAAGACATTCAGCGATTCATTTTTATATAATAGATTAGTATAGATTTTTTTGTACCATCCCACTAAGAAAAGGGCGCTAGGGCCACTAATTACCTAAATTTAATTACTCTCTACATTTAATTTCTGAGTAAGTTCTCTAACAAACCAACTAACAGCTCGCGGCTCTTCCCGCATGGCAGACCTTTGCTCAAAAAAATCCCACTGTGTTCTATTCTGGGATAAAAAGTAGTCTAATATCACCCACGAGGTAGTCTGCCATAACACACCTTTTCCTCGAAGGAATAGGCAGAGATGCAATGGACACCACTTTTCGTCATGTGCGTTCCGTCCTATAACGTAGGGGACGAATTTATTGTGTACATAGTATATTTATTTATCAAACTTTATCCAAATCCTGTCAGCTGTGTTCTAAGTTTGCTACTAAACAAAGTTTTCAACAATCTTTACTAACTTTCGTATATGTAATTGTATGATGAAGCTATCTTTCCAACATTCGTTTAAATAGACTTACTTCTAATCGTATTTCTGGAGCTCGGTGAAACAAGAATGGCTACTCCATCAATTTCCAAAAATAGCAACTGAAATTCATTCCTTAAATGTCCTGATAACTTTTACCTGTAATTTTATGTGGGTGTTGCTAATGCTACGAAACACGTTTTATGTTTTACGCCTACGGATACTTCATCTTTAAGCACGTGAGCAAAATGTTTTAAGTAAATAGATAGTGTTCTTGTCATAGTGTTAAGCTGTAGACTTAGCAAAATTAAATCGCATCGTCTGTGTTGATAGCATAAGTTCATACAAAACCAACATGAATTTTTGCTGTTTTGTACAATTGGTTCGAATCGTCACTAACTGTGTAATAAATAACCTATTATTCCTATTAGACAATCTTTATTTTTATTATGTTTCTAATACAGTAGGCTGAGGTTGTGTATGTTATGGACAAGAAAATTATCATATGCTCCATCGACTCATTTCTCATCTTCTGTAAATAATATCTTCCATACTTTAATACAGAATGTTATATGGAATAAATACTTAATTACATAATTGAAATAAAATTACTTACGGATTTTATCGCGATTATTTATATTATTATTTTAAAATAATATATACTTAGTCTGGCCATAAATACTGTTACACTTAATTATAAAAAAATATTACATTTGAATTTCGAATCTGTCATTTTTATACGATTGTTCATTGTGTTTTCTCATTTTGGCGCCAATACATTGTAAAATATTTTGCGATATTAAAATGGTGTGGGGTGATAAAGAGAACCGAATCGCTGTGATAGCATTACACAAAGTAGGTATGGAGCCAAATGCAATTTTTAAAACTCTCCATACACTTGGTATTAGTAAAATGTTTGTGTACCGGGCTATTAATAGGTACAATGAGACCTCCTCTGTTTGTGACAGAAAGTGTTCTGGCCGTCCACGTAGTGTTCGTACGAAAAAGGTGGTCAAAGCAGTAAGGGAAAGAATTCGAAGAAATCCTGTCCGAAAGCAAAAGATTTTATCTCGGGAAATGAAGATAGCACCTAGAACCATGTCGCGTATTTTAAAAGATGACTTAGGACTTGCAGCCTATAAGAGACGCACTGGCCATTTCTTAACTGATAATTTAAAGAAGAATAGGGTGGTAAAATCGAAACAACTACTGAAGCGGTACGCAAAGGGAGGTCACAGAAAAATTTTGTTTACGGATGAGAAAATTTTAACAATTGAGCAACATTTTAACAAACAAAATGACCGTATTTATGCTCAAAGCTCTAAGGAAGCTTCCCAATTAGTCGACAGAGTGCAACGTGGACATTATCCGACTTCAGTGATGGTTTGGTGGGGTGTTAGCTATGAAGGAGTGACTGAGCCATATTTTTGTGAAAAAGGTATCAAAACATCGGCACAAGTGTATCAAGATACCATTCTTGAGAAGGTAGTTAAGCCCCTTAACATCACCATGTTCAATAACCAAGTATGGTCCTTCCAGCAAGACTCGGCGCCGGGTCATAAAGCTCGGTCCACGCAGTCTTGGTTGGAATCGAACGTTTCGGACTTCATCAGAGCTGAAGACTGGCCGTCGTCTAGTCCCGATCTTAATCCGCTGGATTATGATTTGTGGTCAGTTTTAGAGAGTACAGCTTGCTCTAAACGCCATGATAATTTGGAGTCCCTAAAACAATCTATACGATTGGCAGTGAAGAATTTTCCCATGGAAAGAGTGCGTGCTTCTATTGATAACTGGCCTCATCGTTTAAAGGACTGTATTGCAGCCAATGGAGACCACTTCGAATAAGCTTTTTATATTTTTAATTGTTTTATATTTATGTATTAAACTGACACACTGTAAAAGTAATAAATGTTATTTGCAGTTAACAATTTTCTTTTTTCTTTATTACAATATTTATGGCAAGACTAGGTATAAACAAGAAGGGGAGAAAATAATAACATAAATAACCACGATATAATTCCGTAAATAGTTTTATTTCAATTTCTAACATTCGCGTAAACATAACATGTGTAACATATAATAATAATAATATCAGCCCTGTATTATATACTTACCCACTGCTGAGCACGGACCTCCTCTACTACTGAGAGGGATTAGGCCTTAGTCCACCACGCTGGCCTAGTGCGGGTTGGTAGACTTCGCACACCTTCGAAATTCCTATAGAGAACTTCTCAGATGTGCAGGTTTCCTCACGATGTTTTCTTTCACCGTTAAAGCGAACGATAAATTCACAAAGAATACACAAATGATTTTAGAAAAGTCAGAGGTGTGTGTCCTTGGGATTTGAACCTGCGGACATTGGTCTTGGCAGTCCGTTCCACACCCAACTAGGCTATCGCCACTAACATAAGTTGATATAATTTTCACACCATGTGGTTATTACTTAAGTACCTTTAACACATACCTATAAATAAGGTCTACAAACTAAGCAAAATTATAGAACATTACGCAAATACCTGGAAAATTATTTGTAATTTCGCAATCCTTTACTTGAGAAACATAATGTATTCACATCATTTGCATAGGAGTTGAACAGAAATCACGAATTTTAATTTAACGAATACACCCGTTTAATTTTCGCACGTGACTTGCGAGTGAAAATAAATTATTATGCACAATAATTTCCATAGTGGTACTTAACTGTCGGTAATTAGCTTAAATATTTTGAGGAAATTATAAATTTGGACAAGCTGCGCCTGCGAAAATCATTATTGCACAATTTATCGCAGTCGGTTATGAACGTACGCTGATTAATTTATTAAGAGACCGCAGCGTTGCAAAACTGATGGCAGGTGTTTGATGGTCTCTTTTATGCGTTAAATTATAGTTTTTGGCACGCCCTTTAACTTTGAGGTTTATTTTAATTTTAAATATATTTATTTATTAATTATAAAGTAGCATAAAACATTATTATTTAATTATCATAAATACGACAACGAAATACGTATAATATACAATAAAAAATAACAATTCATTCTAAGAACCGAAAATCATATTTCCTCAAAGATCATTCGCAAAACACTGATATAAATTTAAAAACACGCTCGCACATTATTCTTTCAGTATTAAACAACTGTAACGTTAGAGATAAGTTTATTTACTCCCTCTATCACTTTAGTTATGACATAAACAAGTAAAGGGAAAGCAAACTGGATCAATTTACCGGCAACCGGCTACACCCGTAGCACTAATTGATTTACTTTGCCACGAGATACCTGACTCAATTAAAATCCGTTTCTTTTAATTGACAATAACCGGAGTCAGTTAAGCGAATAGGGCAATCGATAAATAACCCATCAAAGGATGGTGCGCTTTTACCTATAATTTGATATTCCCGAATTAATTTTCTACGTCCATGTTAGGGATTTTAAAGGACAAATAGAACTTGCAGGGTACATAAATTAAAATCACACATCATGCATTTATCCCCGAAGGAGTATGCAAAGGCGCAACCAGGGCACTCACTTTTTGCCAAGTATGTTCCGTCCTATGATGTGATAGGGGGCGAGCCTATCGCCATATCGAGGACAACATTCAGACTCGGGCTGATACAAAGCAGAAAAACCCAAATATCACTTTGCCCGACCCGGGATTCAAACCCAGGACCTCAGAGCGCTGCCGTACCGTGCATGCAATACAAATACGCCACCGAGGTAGTCACATAATTAATATTGTTATATCGTAGTATCGTAAGTAAACTATATTAATATATTACTTTTATCACAATATGTTTTAAGCTCTGTACATCGCCAGTTATATACATTATACTTTAGAATAATATTTTTATTTAGGATTTAAAACAACATTATAAACGTATCATTTGGATAAATAATCATTATTATTCTATAATGGTTAAATATTGACACTGACTTCTAGAACACAGGTTTAAACCTAGTTCAGAAGTCAGGGGACTCTAATTTGTTTTGTGAATACCTGTGGTAATTCAAATATATAATATTATTATATTATTTTCATGATCCGTAGTTCGGCAATCCAGAGACATGGGATTTCATTATTATGCCTCTTTTTTATAATAACTCTTCAGATAATGAGGCGTAGAAACTTCCTTCGTTGGTATTTCGTATTCGCATTATACGTGTACGAATTCTGACGATAAAACTAATAACTAAGTATTTTTAAGTCACTGCTAATTACACCTACCAATTTTATTGAAAATGTACCATCATATTTCACCCTAACTGAAATATTCTACAACCCACCGAAAATATAGGATGCTAGTATATATTTTACGAGTAAGCCCAGCTTTGATTCTCGCTGGCTCTCTTTCAAAGTCGGCGTGAAATTAGCCTCGCCACATTCGCTCGAAACGCCAACAAAATAAACTATGGCCGAACGTAAAGTTCGTGGTTTGAGTTGCAACAAATTTTATTTTAAGATAGTGGACAGCGTTTACTCTAGTTGCTTTTATGTTTGCAAATAGCAAGATTAACTAGCAAATTTTGGACCGATGGTATGAAAATTAGAGAAATTGTGTTCTTCATCTAATTCTTGCATTTTTGATAGCATTACAAAAGCAAGAACATGAAATTGTCAAAATTTCTTGACCAACATTACTCGACGCAATTTTATTGGACAACATTTTAACAAGCTCTATATAAAATTTCATAAAATAATAATAATAATAAAACTGAAGGCAAAGTAAAATGGGTAACTATTTAGCATGATTTGTATTTATTATAATATATCTAGAATAATTTACAATGTAAGCCGCTTAGAGTTATTAGGTCTGCTTAGTATATGCAGATGTAAATATATAACATGCATAATGGATTTGTAGTGCTAGATCTTAATGAAACAGTCTAGCATTTATGGCACGAAGAGAAAGATTTATTCTGTGTCCAAGCATTTAAGCAGTTTATTACATCTAAGGAGAGTACGTAAAACATAACTTAGTTGGTCAAAAAAGCATCGTCTGTACTTTTTCATATGAAATTAAATTAAATTCTACGTTTTGTGTATAAACTGGTCTACAATAATTAATAGTGCTAATTTTGGTCCCACGTTGAATATCTTAATTAATTATTATATACGATTAATTGAGTAATTACATTCGAAGATTCAAATATATCATAATATTTATTGTATAAATTAAAATAGAATTCATTAGAATAAGTTCACATTTTTCTAGAACTATCCCACTGTATCCAAATCAGGTCAACTCGGTTAAACGTCCTCATGTTGTTCACATAAAACGTTTTAATCTGTGTTTGAATAATTTATTTGTAAAGCCAATTTTAACTTAATTTCTAAACAAGCACTGTCGCAGTAAAATGTTATTCCAAGCAACTGTTGTAGTTAGTGGCTGCAAGTCAGATTAAAATTGTAGTCACGTTGTGGACATCTTTGTTTTCAGTATGAATGGGCTGAGTTTTTACAATAAATTATCATGAAGTTCCATTTAACTAATATTTCTTCATGGAGAGTGAGTAATTCGGAGGTCAAAAATCTCCATACCCTTCTCTGATTCTAATTATTTTCTTTAATGTTTGACATCAGCGATCGTAGGCAAGATGCGTGTCTACAAGTGATAATGCTTATAGAAAACAAAAAAGTTATCAAAATAACCAATTCCGTACATTTTCTTGGTTTTATTTAAGGTTAAAGATAAAAAGGCGTGTTGATTTTGAAAAAAATGTTAAAAAGAAACATTCTTGTCAAAGAGAACGCATTAGGTATGCAGGTTTTCTTTCACTGTTTATTTACCTGATAAAATTAATCTTGTCTACCGCCACAGGTAAGGTGATTGTTCGTTTGCCAATCTATGGCATAAAAAAATCAACAGTAATATTACAAAGAGTATACTCGACCAGTTCAGTCGATATTACCTGCTACGGATTCTGAGTTTAGCTTTCCCACACTACGGACTGTAGAGCCTATCTCCATATCGGATAAAATTCCGATCGGGTCAACTTACATGAAGAAATAAATGTTTCCTGACCGTCTTTTTATTCTACAATAACAATGGTAGTCTAAAGATAACATAGTCTACTACCTCTTGTATTTTTTTTATAAATCCACGTGAGCAAAGAAATAAATATGTTAAAGGAATCGACCTTTGGACACTGCATACATACAAAAAATTTAAAAAAATTATACCGGCTTCAGAAACCACTAAAAATAAAAAAATTAACATTACCTATATAGTGGTTTCCAATTTTGGACTTGCTGACGCATAAAAATGAAACATTAGTCATTAAAATAGTAATAATAATATCAGCCCCGTATTATATATATTGTCCTGCCGGGCCTCCTCTACTATTAAGAGGGCTACTATTAGGCTTAGACCCATGCTGGCCTAGTGTGGACTTTACACACCTTCAAAAGTCCAATAGAGAACTTCTCAGGTATGCAGGTTTCCTCACAATGTTTTCCTTCACCATTAATGCAAGCGATAATTCACAAAGAATCCACATATAATTTTAAAAAAGTCAGAGGTGTGTGCCCTTGGGTTTTGAACTTGCGGACATTCCTCTCGGCAGTCATAAGTTTTAAATATTAATTGTATATTGTCTTGAACTGACTTAACTAAGATGTCTAACATTCGCGTAAACATAAGAAATCATTAACTAAGATGTTTCAAATAATTAAGTTATTCAATTATTTATGTACTGAAGTCAACGCAAACTAAACTTACGTGTTCACAACATACAATACTTCAAAGTCAGACAAAGCTAATCTTCAAAAATAGGTTTACTTCAATTAAAAATAAAGTTTTGAAAGACATTGTTTAAAGCTTAATTCTTCAATTGACTTTGTATCAATGTCAGTAAATGTTAACTCAAAGATACATCAAAAGTCTGAAGAGTTGTGTTAAAAACTTGACAAACTTGTTCGTTGTTTGATGTGGGAATACAAACTCCAAGTTTTGAGTCAGAAAGGGTTACCCCCGAGTACTATTATTATTAAGTTGTTAAACACTAAGAGACATTTCAGATATGAACATGACTGGAATTTCTTAAATTTACATTATATTATTAAGGAATTTTGAATGTTTAACAAGAGTTGGTTTACACAATACATAGTACGTAAAACTATTTGCTACATTACAATACATGGTAGATGTTAAAACCCGCCATAGTGGCCCACGTAAGTGTGACGCGTCCCGAGATCAGCCTGTGTATATCCGGTTCCAACAGGCCGACACAATAATGTCGACTGCCGCGGGGTAATCATCTCTCGTCAGTCGACATTCTATTAGACCCCACTCCAAATACAATCTTGAGCAGTGAGGTCACGTTTTTGTGCCTGTATAAAATAAAAAAAATATTTAAATAGAGGCAAGGAAAGATAACGCTACTTCAACCAATAGCAGTATAATAATTAGATTTATACATGTGTTTATTGAATTTGAGCTCGCTGGCATCAGCTCAAACACTACGTTAGCGGAATTAAATTATGGTAGCGCCAATTACAGCCGTTTTTGAACCGCACGATGGCCGATAGCCAATTTATGCGCTCATAACGATCGTTTCTGTTTTAACATGATTTTAGAGCTGTGTTGTAAAGTGCATCATACTTGCTGTATTGAAGTTACGTCATTACCATCAAGCCTTGTAAAGAGAATATTTAGGAGCATAATGTCAATCACCATATAACTCGTCCTCGTCACCTTCTGCGGTATGTGATCCTCATGGACGCTGTGAGGATTTAAATTAAAGGACGTTGTATAATCGTAGTCGTACTGAGATAATGTATATAATATAAAGTACATTTCACTTGAAATAAATAAGAGGTGACGGCAGGCTAGAGGCCTACTTCAAATAAATTTCAGACTCACAGAAAAATACAAGTTTTTTGCGCATAAGTGTTACATATTTATGCTTTTGATACCAAACGTTAAAGCAACATATTTTTAAATTTCGCCGGGTATGTAGAGATATTTGCATAAAAATAAAAAGCGATATGCTGTCAAGTCCTTGTTAAAGTTAAACTTCATTTGAAAATGTTAAAGTCGCGGCGCCCAACTCCGCAGTAATTTCTCCTCTTTGTAGAGACTTATGAATGTGCATGTAAATACCGAAGTTAGATTCAAGCAGGAGTCACAGTTTCAGTGACAGCATCCTGTTGGAATTACATTCCTTGGCATTAAAGTGCGGACAAAAAGATGCATTGTTACATACAAAGGTATTGTTTAACTTTTTGACGTCGCTCCTCGTGTTTGCAAAGAATTTAATTTAGTTACATTATAACGTTACGGTGTTGCTGTGTTTAATTCTCTTAACATGCATTTTTATAACAAAATATACTTGTATAAATATAATTATGTCTCATATGTTATTATTCCCATTACTTACAAATATGAACTCCCCGTAAAGCAAACTGTAACTTAATACGGTTGTGTTCGAACAACGTTCATATCTTTAAAGAAATTTGCTTAGCTCCCGGAATGTTCGTAGTCGCGAGCTAAAAATATAAACAAGTAGGGTGGAAAAATGAATTTGTGAACAATGTTATTCCTTCTTTTCTTGCTCGTAAGCAAGCAAATAAAGGCATGTAAGTAGGAATAAGAGTGTGTTGTCTGTTCACCTTGCCGCTGAGAATTTCCTCAATCGTTAATCAAATCAAGTGTTAAATGACCCGGCGAACTGTGGCGCGGCTCAGGAATTTCGACAGTAAGATATTTCCTGCCTTTACGGACTTACTGATGATTTTCCCGTGCAATATTTTTTCTTTAAGAATCAATGGAGTTGCTAACAGGAGCAATTTGTCAGTAGTCTATTTTGTCTGTTTGGATTTCGGTTGTTTATCTTATGCCTAGAATTGGATTGTAGGGCTGGCAATTTTTTTTGTAAACTCTTTTGTCAGAATACTCTCTGAACATAGAATGTAAATGTTTAAAGTCCTTGCGGTTTCGCAAGTACCTACATAACAATAAATGTTACGTAAAATTGTTAAGTAAAACGGTTTAGTACACGCCTCGGTATGGCAGATGTGAGGTTTTCATAACATTATAATAATGTTATGTTGTAACACATATAGCTGAATAAACAACGTTAGTGGTTATCATCATGCGACATTTACGCCAAGACTAAGGCGTAGTTTTAGTTGTAAAGAGAAAATAGGGTTGTCCGTATATTTTTTTATATAGAAGAGTTGACTGACTCGGTGCCGTAGTCATATTACGGTACGAGGTCTCTGGTTGGATCCCCGGATCGGGTAAAATGATATTGGGTTTCTTTACTGATTGTCAGCCCGATTTGTAAAATTTGTGCCCGATATGGCGCTAGGCTCGCCCCCATCACGTCATGGGACGGAATACACAATGCGCACAGTGGGTATAGCAGTTGCGCCTCTGCTAATCCGTTTGGGTATAACAGACGTGTGTGTGTATTTTGATATAAATCCTAAATTATACAAACTAATACATTTCGTTTTAATTAGTTAAACATGCAAACCACTTCCGTCGTAATTACTTTCCTTAGTAGCGTCTATAAATGACCCTTTGCTTTACCCCAACTTTCAAATGAGGCCTCCCAAAAAAAGCCAATAGCCACAGTAACACTGATGGTGCTGCCACAAAGTAACAGAGCGGAAGTTACTGCTACAAAGCTTTTCCTTAATTACTCAATCACCTATCTGAAAATAGCTTTGGCGTACAAATAGCTGTAATCTAGTGAAATTACAATTAAATTGCAAAGTAAAGGTAAAACACTTCTTTTTGTAAGTTGATTTGATAATAAAATATATGAAATATTGTCGCAGTAAATCTTAAAATCTTATTAATATTATAAATGCGAACGTTTGTAAAAATATCTGGATGTTTGTTAGAAGTGAACGCAGAAAAGATTGAACGTTTTTGGATGTGATTGAGCACACGGCTAGACCATATTATCCAAGATTAACATAGGTTACTTTTTATCAAGGTAATTTACTCCTATGGGAAATAATGTAATTTTAATATGATTATATTTACTGGTGGTAGGTCTCACATATGTGACAGTCCGCTTGGGTAGGTACCACCGCAATTGCTATTTTGCCGACAAGCAACAGTGTATAGTCACTCTTGTGTTCTGGTTTGAAGGAAATTGTAGCCAGTGTACCCACTGGACATGATAAGACTTAACATCTCATGTCTCAGAATGGCGAGCGCAATGGAATACCTAACAATAAATCAATAATTCAAGGTGTTGGATGGTGTTTCTACCGTATATGGGCGGTCGTATCGCTTACCATCAGGCGAACAGCAAGCTCTTCTCGTCATTCAAAGCAGTAAAAAAAATGATTTCGTAAATAGATTCTATAATATAATATAATAATATGGCGCTGGCGTCGTGTCGTTTCTTAGAGCACGCAAGCGAGGCCACGAGTAACACCTAATAATATAGAAACTTAGTTGCTACATAGTGCATATTAGCTGTTAATCGATCTGAAAGTCAAACATCATGTTGGTCAATAAGAAATTATTTACTGAAATTGAAACAGAGATGAATGCTCCCAAATAGCGGTGGTAAAAACTGAGTGCACATTTGTTTATACCCTCGGTAATACAGTTTTTTATAAGTATATACAACAACATCCAATATAATTTTACCTGCCCCGCGGAGCGCTCCTTACACCTCAACACCGCAGAATTTTACGTACTTAAATAAAATAAATGTTCGTCAAAACAATTCCATCCAAATAACTGACATATTATTTAGTAAACATGGTCATTTAGAACGTTTACCAAAAGCGAATACCGTGGTGCGAGCGGTGTGTGCGAATAGTTGCATGGCCTGAAGCGAATTCCCTCACCAACCCTACACGACCGCAACCTAGTTGACAATGTTAGTCTTACGTTGATATTCAGACTATGTGAATTATCCTTTAACCACGGCTATGAGCGTAAATTTATTGACACCGCTTCTATGAAAGGAATTCGATCGTGTAGAGCAAACTATTCAGCAACTAATACAAAGTAAAATTTGTATGCCTGGATTGTTTTGTAATCAATTATATAGCGAGTAGACTATGTAAGAAAATGAGATGCTTATATGTAAATGGTTTCTATTAAAATGTTGTATCTGGTTGACATATTGTGATAATGGAATATTTTGTTTTTTACGCTACGGTAAATAATCGAAACAGATTATTTTCTATGAAAATTGTAAGGAAATTGGCTGCAAAATGAAGCAGTGAATGATATCAAATGTTCATATTATAAGAATGAATGGATGCTATCTCTCTCGCACGCTTGCTTGTTACGATAAAGACGATCTATTTAAGGTCGCGCATCCCTTACTTAATATTGACGCAATCTTTTGACCGAAATAGAATCACTTATATTATTTTACCTTTTTTTATTTTTGAGCGGAATGCTTAGCTAATTCTATTACGGATAGGGCAAATTTGAAATAATGACTTAACCACTCTAATATTACAAACGTGGTCTGTATTAGTATTTATAATAAGTAAGTAATTATTATTATCCTTAAAATAATTCAACGGAAATATAGGACACGGGTGAAATTTACAATGGTTTTTATACTTTTGCGTCAAATCCTATAATTTCAAATGGGATAATCGCTATAATCCTTGAGGGCTTAGGTGACTACTTTATTTAAACTGATTGTAAAATGAAAGGGTAAAAACATTAAACAACGGATATTATAAAACCACGTACATTTATTTAATACTCATACGTATAATGTCCATAATAATTTTAAAAACTAAGACGGAGTTTACAAATTAAACTACTTTTCGGATTTTATCGCGGTTTTTTATATATTAGTTGTTTCGAAGACGTTTCGAAGACTTTACAGCCTTCATGGTCACGGGGGGGAGTAGTAAAGTAGAGTAGTTTAATTTGTAATGTTTAACATTAGCGTAAACATAAGAAATCATTAAGACGGAGTAATAACACTAAAGATACATTCAAAATAGGATGCGCTAACAGGAAAACGTAACAAATGAATAATGCAAAATAACAATATTATCCACGTCTATTAATCGTATAAGATTTTTGTTAAAGCTATGTTTATGTTTTAAAAACTTTCAGAACGAAGAGTTGACGTTTCAAATTTAAACTGTTTTATATGACATTCGGATCATGGAACCTAATATATTAATGACCCGATATGCGTATATTGTCAGTGAATAAACAATTTTTAAATTAAATTCCTAACATTCATTCACTATAGTTTCACCTAGATATAAAAAATGTTTTAGTTAAAAAATATATTGTATGAAACAGACACAACTTTATAATAAACCAGTTTTAGGCACAATTATACTTAGTAAGTATTTAAAGTATAACAATATATTATAATCAATCAATACCCAATCCACTGATTGGAGTAAATTTTGACATTAAAACAAAGACATTTAGTAAACCTCGAAAGTAAAAATAAAAAGGAAGAAAATTCAATAATCACTCAAACATAAATGAAAGCCATAAATAACAAAACACAATGCAATTAATATAAAGATAATACACACACAGAAAATACAGAGAACATACAAAAGTTGAACGTTAAACATTTACTGCTGTACAAATTGTTTGGCTGCTAAAACAAATAGCCCGAGTTAACTCTAAAGTCACAAAACTGTAAGCTTCAAGTCCTGCGCAAAAATGGAAAACACATTGCAAAAATCACTTTTTAACACACATTAGAAACACAATATCCAAGTATTATTACAGCTAAACGCTACCCTTTGTATATTCAGAACCATAAATTTCACAGCTCACAGTGGCTTAATAGCAGTATACAAACTTTTATTGAATTCGCTCAATATATTTTGGCATTGGCGCAAATACGATGGTTGTTGAATTAAATAATGAAAAGGCAGTTTCCCACAGGTTTTAAACGGCTGAATGGCAAAGAGCCAACATATGTGTACTTTCTATATGTAAGTGTATACGCACGCGTATAATTTTAGTGGCATAGGTCACAACGAAGCTTTGGAAATATAGCGACTACAAAATTGATTTTAATTTATTTAATTAAATATTAATTTAGGTTCAGGTTTTTCTCGCGTAACATCTGACTGAAAAGAATAATGTTTGAAGCATTATTTATAGCAAAGTTTCTGTCGCCCACCAGAGCGTAATTTTTCATTGCCCTTAGTCTCTTTCGACGTAACAACCGCGTCCTAATATTATCCATTATAACAAAACAAACAACTTGGCAAACCATACGAAGCACACTCTACACTGAGCCATTTATTAGCCGTCATAAATTGCCTGTGTGGGTTTACTCAGTTTCAATTAACGTAACAGACTACTGGGGTTATGCTGACATTAGCTTCTGAAGTAAGTCGATTGTTATCGTAAAAGGATACAATATTGCAGCTATTTATCTCCGCGCCCATTAAGAACATGTCAACGCCAATATGGGTCATTTCAAGATCTTTGTAGCATTGGCGAACTTTCTCTATAATATGGCAAGGAAACAATATAAATTGTAATGTATCAGGATTCTTGTTTGGGCTCATTTGTATTTGAAATAACGCGAATCTTAACTTATAGAGGTACGATAACTTAAAGTTTGAGAAGATGTTGCGCTTAAGGGAATTAGGTGAAATTTGATACAGAGAGTTAAGGTTACATTAATTCTGCTTTTTCTTGCAGGCGAAGCTGCGAGCGCCATCTAGTTAGATAGCAAGGCACGTGCTACCAAAACTATCACAACAACTATTTAACTCTAACAGATGCTCATCAGCTTAGTTTTGTTTGATATATTATATCGCTATTTCACTGAGACATGCCGGCGCATCCGAGTCGCATTGCTAAAACTATACCATATGGGGGAGCCCATTTTAGACGAGCAGTTCACTCGAGTAACCAGTGTCGCGTGGCGCATTGAATGAAATTAATTATTATTTGGTCGCCCCAAGACTAAAATGTATAGTGCTGTTTGTATCTGGTTACCAACCCCTCTAGAATGAGAAAACGACACAAAAGCTTCTATCGTTTAATTATGATGCTTGTGATTCGTCGAGAAGTCAATGCGCAAATCATATGTTAGTCTCGACCAATCACAATTAAACGACACGGACGTTCGTGTCGTGTTTTGCGACATTCTAAGAGAGCAGGACACTATTTCACTGCCCTCTATTTTGCTGCTCGTTCATTTTCGACATATTTGCCGTTCATTTTAAACTATATACATATAAAATCCTGACATGTAAGTTAATGGTTTAAAACTGTTCTAAAGACTTTTCGCGTCGTCTAGTATTTGGTAGCTATATAGAGTTAATGGTAGCAGAATTAGTAGAGTCTTGACAGGATATGGGAATTTTCTGATAATTATATTTTATTAGATGATTATAACTCTTGACCAGCCCATCAATTATCGTGTATTAATTAATTTCTATTATCAAGAATAAGTTTCATTAAGTTTTAAATAACATTCTTTAAGTCAATACCAATACAAAATAACAAGATTCTTTCCCATGCAATGCACTAAACACAAAGACTCATTTAATTACATTCCGAAGGTTTTTCCGACAGGAACTAAAGTGCTGCTAAATCAGTTAAGACCTAGTACATAATGAAACGAAATTTCTAGAAGCTTTACGTAAATAAAATAAAGCTGGTAAGAGAAACCACTAAACTGGGTGTATGTGAGGAGCACAAACAAAGTTAAAGAAAAACTAAACAGCAAGTAAACATCCGCGGAACATGTCCGAATAGAGTTTAGTTAATAACTTCGGAAGCTGGGATACTTCGCGAGTTGGGTATTTATTGGGATCTTAGTTTTTCCATTATGATTTTTTTATGGGATTTGACAAAAAGTGTTCTAGTTAAGCAATATAATTTACACTATAGAGTTGACGCTATATTTCTTTAAATAGTTTTAGGTTCTGTGTCCCATTATCTACCTGACAACAATCAAATCTTGGAAATACATCAGTGGCAAATCACAATTGCTTACTTCTCATTAGCTTTAATAAAAAAAAATAAAGTACAGAATAAACACAGAAATTGCTTTTAGTTGCTTCGCCTCTATTGTTATAACCTTTACAGGATACAAGTAGGTGTGCAAAATTTGCGAAACAAAATAAGCCGTTAATAATAAACCAAGATTATTCATTAATAAAGCTTTTAACAGTTTCAAATGTTAATGTAAACATAGGAAA
>NW_023595458.1:0-2822 GCF_014839805.1 Manduca sexta | reverse complement strand
TGAGTTGTTGAATTTAATGTCTTTAGTTGTTGACTTACAAAATAAATACATATATAATACTAGCTTAGCTGGCTTCGCCCGCGTGAAGGAGTTTACTGAAATATTTTTTTTGCCTTTCTTTATATGTATCATTATATTATGACCAAATTACACAAAATCATTATAAATTGTAGTCTATGTGTTATTCTGATGTATAAATAACATTACTGTAAAGTTTCATCCAAATCCGTGCAGTAGTTTTTCTTAAAGAAGAACAAACATACATCCGTCCGCATAAACTTTCCCATTTATAATATAAGTATGCAGTACTAATATCGATAAAATTTTGTATTGTATTTTTTGGTAACTGTACGTGTTTATTATAGGTACGGCGGGTGGAAGGCGATGACGTTCTGCGCGCTATCCGCTGCTGGCGGCGGCGCCGGGCTGGGCGCGGCGGCGGGCGCGGGCGCGGGCGCGGGCGCGGGCGCGGGCGCGTGGAGCGAGGCGCGGGCGCGGACGTGTACTGCTGGGCGGCGCTGGGCGCGGCGGCGCGCTGCCCGGCGGCGCGGCACCCGCACGCCGCGCACGCGCCGCACGCGCTGCTGTCCGCGTACTGCGCGCTCGCCGCGTACGGGCCGCGCGTGCACGCGCACAGGCACCGGTAACTTATGACTTTTTTTTACCTGGACCACCTTAGATCACTGGTAGAGAATGCCTTTGGTATTATGTAGTATATAATAAGGTTATATTCCCGTGACACACGTAATGACATGTAGTTGTCATGTTTGTCGGCAAACATTCCGCTGGTAAATGGGGTCCAGCAACAGTTAAGTCGCATCTTTAGATAATATATGTATAGTGCAAAATCAAATAACGGCCTGCGCTATTCACACGTTAGCTAATTTACAGCAAAGGATTCAATAACACTGCATTATTCTGACTATTTTAATTTTACCTTTTTTATCACCACACAACGGTGTGGAATTAGGTATGTTTCAGATTCAACTGATTTATGATAAAAATCGTAAAACGTGTAACAACTGTTGAGGGATCAAACATCACTCGTGTTGGTTCACATTATATTTAGATTTTAATATAGTTATATATAGAGTAGTCTCTTTATCCTACCAGGAAAAAAAGCATTACTTAAGACGACGTATTGTAAACGTCAATATTCATCTACCAATATCTTATTAGCATCCTAAGTTCCCATATAATATTAATTTCTAATTATTTAAATTATTTTCAGATTGTCGAACACATCAAGCGAAGAGTCTCGGTAATTGTGCACGTAAGATGTAATACTCAGTGTGTTGTGTTGTATATTTGAACCGACGCATAGTACGTGTGGTATAACACGGCCGTGTCAAAGAGTATGTTGCCACGGCGATCCGTGCGAAAATAAGTAACCACTCATATCCAGTAGCATAATACATGTACATAGGGCATATAGGCGTCGATGGCGGCGGACAAGCGAGCTATAAATATTTGTTACCGTACAGTTGTTTTTTTGTAATTTGCGTAATGTGTTGCCATATTAACGTGATAACGCTTCCTCAACGTAATATCGATAGATTAGACCCGTATTTATTTCGTTTATAAGTGATAGTATCCCGCCGATGTACTTATAATTTCATATTATACAGTAAATTTCGCCGCCGCTCGTCCGCTGTCACGCTGACCCCGGCCTTACCTCTGCGCAAACATAGACAATTTACCATAAATCTGTGGAGATTCCCTGTTCCACAATCGATGACGAAAAACAAAGAATTCAAGGCATTTATTATTTGTAGATTTGTTTATCATAGCTAAACGTAACAGTTGGATGCTCAAAATCGTAATACTATAATTTAGTTGAAAAAAAAATACAAAATAATTTCGGATTATAAGGCTTCGTCTCTTATGAAATAAGATGTGGCTGTGTGCGTTTATATTATGACGGTAATTGACGATTTTTCTAGCATTTTTTTCATCAACACATATTCGGTTTTCGTTTTGTCTACTCTAACTTAGCATTTTAGTCTAGTGTCTAGACGCAGTGCAATAGTTTTATTTTACTCGATATAAATAAAGATGCATAAATATATTTTTAACATTCGTATTTCTGTAGCCAGGTATATAATCGTGTGGACTGTCGACGTATTTTGTCGATATCGGCAACATTTTTAACGAGACTATCGATATTATTGTCGAACATAATCGATTTGAATTAGTCGATATAACATCATTAGACTTTTGGATATTGCTGTTGTCGATTGTCATATCGATATTGATGGCAGCGGTTCTTGTTAGTAGTATAAAATATACATTCGATAGTTATGTAATAGCCTATTATAGGGGGTTCGGCTGATCACACGACACTCTTGCCTTACATTTTATTAACGATATAATATCGAAACATTCCTATCGTATTTGTTCCAATGTAATATGTTTTTGTTATGCCATGAATTAGTTATTGAAATATGGACTCTACGTCAGTAACACAAACACTATTTTATGTCGGATCAGGAAGTTATGCCTCGGTCCTTGATTTGACAAGATTCATATCGAAAAACTTAATTTAAATGAACTTGCACAAGAAATATATAATCGACCATAAGTACATGGTTATTGTAAGGGTGTCGTGTGACGTCACGCGTCGACCAACATTTACAATTCCTATTAAATCAAGCTAACGGTCCAGTATTTTTTATTGTAATAAAAAAGATAATCTAGTAATATACGATATATTTGTGAAGACTGCTTTTTAGTGGTTCGTCAATTAATGTGAAGGGTTCAGTTGGGGTCCAGTGGTGCATTTACACATTTCCCGTGCGGTTGACAAGCAAAAGTGGCACTTA
>NW_023595457.1:0-13000 GCF_014839805.1 Manduca sexta | reverse complement strand
TTATAATATTCAACTAGCTGAATAAAATCATTCCCATATAGTTAGGTCTATATGCAAGCCTTTACACAGAAGTTCATTAGGTATGGATTTTTCTAACGATGTCCTTGTTTGATAGGATAGCTCATCTTCTCCTGTTATTAGTTTGATTTTAGCCTATCTTTGAACAAAAGTATTTTGTCAAAAAAAGACAAACACGCTATGCCTTAACGTCAATGTGCATGAAGGCGTAAAATATTTCATATTTTTTTCCTTTTAGTCACTCCTGTTTATTGGATTCTAGGGAAAAATGTATAATACCAGTTGGTTAGTTCAAAACAGGCAAACCGCAACGTGTACTAATGACGGACGGTGACGAGTGATCCCGGCTCCATTGTTATATATAAAATATATGTGTGGCAAGACTTGTGCAGATTGTGCGTTTTGCCGCCATTGTGAGACTCTGTTTTACCACACTGTTCATTATTACTTCCTCATAGTCTTCAGTTAGTTAATTTTAATGAACTTTATTATTCCCAAATGACTAATCAGGTTAGGTGTTTAGGTATTTTATAATTGACTTTGTTTGAGGATATTGTTTTATGTAACTAAATAATTGCCTATTTTTGAGCTTAATTGTTCGAAAACGTATGCATCACAAACAAGAATTTTGAATGAATTATTCACTGCGATTGATATCTTGATATACTTGATATTAAGTCCCATTTCCTTCCAATCATATATTTATTTATTTCGTTATCATATTTTATTTTGTATTTGAATCTTCTTTGTATTCAAATTCTTCCAGTAAAATACTTAAGGACAGTATAAGTGTAGTGCCCCTTCCATATTATTGGAATAGGATGAGAAGGAGAAAGCATATTATGACTGTATTTGAAGATAAGATATCCATAATGATTTCTTATATTTACGCGCGAATAATTTATTTTCGGATTCTATCGCGGTTTTGTTTTATTTGCAGCCTTCATGGTCACCATGAAGGCTGCAAAGTCTTCGAAACGTCGGGAGAAAAATAAAAAACAAAAAACCGCGATAGAATCCGGAAAATTAGTTTAATTTCAATGATAAGATATCCATTTCCGTCGTACTGTCGCTGCAGAATGATAATAACTTTTCATGTCAGTAAACTTCTTTCAGGCGAGTCAGTGATCTCACAGTTCCTGTACTCATACACGTGTCGCCTTTCACTGAATGCATCTGTTCTTCCATCGTCCTCTTGTATCTGTGTCAAGTGAAGTGTGCACACAACAGAGCAGTATAATAACCCCTCGTTTTCTCATTATGTTCGCATCGTGTCAGCCAGACAGTTTTCTTCTGATTCACACCTCCTTCGTATGGATAAGTCATTGTGTCGCCGGCGCAGTCGTGCATACAAATCTTTATAATATAAATGATTTTTCAAAACATTTTAAATGCAAATATGTATTTAATATACACAACACGCGACAAGTAACTGTTGGAATTTAGTAATGTAATTGTGGTTGTTTATTGTGGAAAACTGTGGCTTATTTCATATTAAACAACTATATTGCAGTTGTGTGTTTAAATATACAGCATCATTAAAAATCGAAACCTAATATATAATGAGCATGCATTCCGGAAACATTCACAAACCACCTAAATGCGTGGGGACGTTTTACAAAATAATCTAGTTAAATATTTAAAGAACAACTTTATCATTGCATAGGATCCTCCTTAAACCGGTCCAGGAACAGTATCACCACGAAACAACTTTCTACCGATGAACTCGTAACAAAAAAATTGTAATAACAAAGTTCAGAGGGCAGCGATCCAGGCCAAGGATCCGACCCGGGCCGGCCCGAGCCCCGGCTATTGATCTCCGAGGTGATGCTGGGCGGCCTCCGAGTTGTAATGCCAATAACTTAGGGTTGCGCTGTGACGCCGCGCGCACCCGCGCACTGTCAATGCAAATGTTTATGTAACAGTTCATTTGGGGTTATGTGTTTGTATATAGTAGTAATAACAACTGAGTATAATGTCGGCAAACAACTTGAGCACACTACCGCCTGCTGGGGCATATTTTTACGTAAGTGGAGCTGCACTGACATTCGTGAAACGCCCAACCACACCGTATAGTGTGCTGAAGTTTTTTACCGACTACTAAACGTATGGCGTATGTTAAAAAATAACGTAAGTAATCATAATGCTTGGTTGTATAGTTTTGTCTACATCGTAACTGAGCAGATTACACGAAGTGGGAACCTCAAAAAATGACGTTACTGATTATTATATGGTAGTTTCGTTACTTCAGATAAATTGATTAAGCTAACCATCATAAATCAAATTAGCGAAATGAGTCATGCCTAGATAATTGCATTTAGCAATTTAATATGAGAATTGATAAAATACTTTTTATACAACAGTATGACGAGGCGATCACTTTCTATATTAATTTCATAATGATCTGTTACCGAATATTTTCAACAAGCAAATGGAAGAGGTATATTGCTAACCCTAAACAACTGCAACACCAAATGACTATTTGTCTTACAAACCTTAAGAATAGGCTCTGTTAATACTCAAGAAAATTAAAGGAAAGTAGTAGATAAAAATTATGATATTAAGATCGTTCAAATCCACGCCCATGGATAAGTATGTCAACAGAAATCCGATCAACAGGTAAGACCTTGGCGAAATAGGCAACGGGGCCAAGGATTTAAGCACCTGTGGCCCGGCCCGAGCCACTCGTGGGCTCGCACCCCGCGGACAGGGCCTCGTGCCATGCGGAAGTATAGAGGAATTTTATACTGTCTGAATTCATAATATAGCCGGGTTGTTACACTGTCGAAGTAAAAACTGTATTCACTACACAGAATTAACGGTCGCCGGAACACTGCATGCAGGCTACTTTTGAAAGGTCCGTCTGGAAATCTTTAGGGGAGACCTATATTAAACCTTGGACTTATGTGGCTGATGATAATGATGATATTCATGATTTCTGTGCAACTTCATTCCAATAAAATCTTTTGCGATTATAAAAAAATCACGTTCATTATTCTGTCTATAAGGATTTAAATTCTTACAGAAAAAATACGAGAGTGTAAACAGCTTAATCGGGTACATTCATTACTCATAATAGTCATGCCTATTTATTCGGCAAATTATTCAGCATTAGTCTAAATGAGGCATTACAAGTTGTTCTTACCTCCTGAAGAATGTTTTAAAGTATACCTACTTGTTACTGAAGTCGTTCATATAACACAATCAATGCATATGATTCATACAATACAATCGATTACAATGTAGATAAATGCATTTAATGGCATTTGCACTTAAATACTTGGATTATAATGAATGTATAACTATATACGTCGGAACTTTTAATTTATTACCAGTTATATTATTCACTTATAATGTAAATAGTTGTGTGGTAGGACAAACCATCAAGGGACATGAAATTAAATAATTTATTTGAATCTGTAACATGTTATACATTATTCAGATTCCGTCAGTATTAATTCTACCACCATTTCAAAAAGAAGTTCTCACCAGAGAAGAACGGGCAAGAAACTCTGTTGCTCTTTTCAAACATACAAACTGGTTAGTACGATACGATACAAACTGTATAGTTCATTATATCTGGACTAAACCGTACTTACCATCAGCTCCAGAATAGTCCGCTTGCCAAACCAGGAAAATGATTATCTCGGTAAGGAAGCTTAGTTCCTGGATGTGTGATAGGTTTAAACGGTTCCTGACTCATCTACGATGCGTACTACAGGGTGTCAAGTAGATAACGAGGGCATGTGCCAGCTGCCGGCCGATTGTCACTGCCGCTGATGTATCCTGCAGTTTATTATTCTTACACGCGTAGCGGGCTGATTACCTATTGTGATTTGCGTCCTTGTCAAAAATACTATGTCCATCTCTTATAATGCAGAGTGGTAAATGATTGGATCTGTAAAATAAAATATTATTGGCAGAAATAGATAAAATGACTTTAAGGGACTCTCCCATAGGAAAGACCTACCAGCTTTATTTTGCAGAAAGTATAAACACACTTTTATTTTCAACGACAACGTTTCTTTAACAAACAAAAGTTAAAACTTTTTTAGGCGTCTCTGAATTCTTCCTAAATTTTTTATAGAAGGCCTTATAATATGGAAGTTTGCAGTTCTCGGCGGGTGGTCACGAGGCGCTATTTAAAAATGCTTTCACATAAAAACGTGACTTCGGATAAACAAATGAGTTATTTTTGTACAACAATGACAAGTTCATAAAGAAATTATTTTGGTGACAATATAAATACGCTTAGTTATAAGCCTTGTTCTTTTAAATGTTCAAGACATCATCTGGTAACGTTAACACCAAACACTGCCTTGTCTGGGCCCCTAGGATTTAGATGGAATTTAGGTACCTACAACCGTAAAAAGCAACACTAGGTATCCTCGTGGCTTTACAGGAATCACAAGTCTGTGTAGAAAGTCTCTGCATTAATACCAGGCCGTATATCTTCTCTCATACACTTTAAAGTTTTTTGCCCGTAGTCACTCGATAGCTGATTCAGGGTATTTAATCCAAGTAAGTTGTATCTATACGGACACCCTACAGGCCAACATAAATGATAAAAATGGATATATGGTGACCAAATTTTTATACAGAGGTAGTTAAGTCAAACTGTAGTAACGGCTATATTTGTATTTTATTAGTTCCAATAGTATAAATGACGTAAACACTATGTTAACCTATTTTCTTTACCGATCAAATATATTGTAAAAGAAATTGAATGCTTATAAACGTATTTATTTATTATAATTTAAAACCTGATGCTAAAACCGTCTTTAAAAAAATATTACCCGTGAGAATGCCTGGAGGATTTTAAAACTTAAAATTCGTTTGGTATTTTACCAAAATCTGTAAAAGCGAGAAGCAAGGCATCTGGGACTTTCACGCGGGTGTAGTTGAGAGTAAAATATTATATCTACGTAATAATAAGCATATTTTGGTATAATTTAACGGTTCAAAAATAAATAGGAACAACAAAACGTAAAGATAAATACTGCAGGGGCGAAAGGAATCCAAACTCTAGAGACTACGATACCAAAGATCGAAATATAATATATAAAAGAGTACCTTAAACCATTGTAAGAAAAATCAAACTATAGATTACAGTTAAATCTGATTGTGTAATAAACGTAACATAAGTTTCACCCCTGATTGTATTTTATAACTTTCCAGTGGCAGAATACATAATTAATTCAATTATTCTGGTTATATAGAGCAATGTACCCTCTTGTGATACACACGGAATCTCTATTCGTGGAATTCGTCAAGTGGCTCACAGGAGGTTGAGGGGCCAAAGACCGGGTCACGAGGGCAACGGGGCCAAGGATCCACGGGGCTGCATCTATTGATCTTTAGAGGACGCGGAGCCATTGTTCCCCGGGTCCAGTCCAATGACCGTTACTGAACAGTTTGTACCTGAGATATATATGTTTACTACCTTATCTAAATATATAAATCTATATAAATATACTGTGGGTAAAGAATCGATACCATCGATTAACATTTTTGGTTTTCTGTGAAACAATGGTGCCACTTCAGACAGATAATTAGAGCCTGTATTTTTTCTTTTTTCCAGACAACTGATTACATATTATTCTTTTGTTTTTGCTCTGTTCCCTTCCTTGTTCGGATTTAATGTGCGTGGGGAATGTTATAAAGACTACATAATTAATTTTGTGAAGTCTCATTATATATGGAGTGGTATATAAGATAGCCATGATCTTTATTAATAATGTAAAGGATTGCGCCTTTATGGCTATAATTACAGATACTTCGGATATTGACTTTAAAACCTTAATCTACGTGTGATTCTTGACAAATGGCAAGATCTCGTGTAAGATTAAAAACATAATTCTGAATTTTGAATCTTTAAGACTAGTACTTATTATAATAATCTGAATCTAAACTATCATATCTGTCTTAAAATCCGTAATGATATGTCTGAAGATTAGTTTATAAAACGTATACTTACTTCAAGTCGTTGCTGAATTTTTGGTAACACAAACGGTGTGAACAAATTTCCAATTGAAATTCGTTAATCTGTCAGTGATAAATTATATTTCATGACGTAATAATCTACACATTAGATAATTGAAATTATACACGATTTACGATGCTTCAGTTTTTGCTATATCAGTAAGTTCTCGTACCAGCAAATTCACAAAAAAGTAAGCCAAGTGATGTTGACTAATCTGCGTTAAACTACCATGAAAAATAATAAAGCATAAGCCATCTTTATTATGCCTGTGACAATTTAACACAAGCTCCATAATATTATCGACCTCTAGTTCCATTCAAATAAAAGCATTCAGATATTTATACATGGTTGTAGCGAAATCCGTGCATCGAAGCATGTTTTCATATTCATTGGCGTGGAGTGCCTAAACACGGTGCCGCGTCGCTCTCTGGTATTGATCGAGTGCTCCGTGCACCAGACGCCGGCCGCCTCACGCAATGGTGCGGGACTTGTGTTGATGTAATTTCGTATATTTACTAATATAGTGACCAATTTTCATTGCGACAAGGGCGAGTATTGTACTGGTTACGGTGGGGTTGTAGTGCACAAGTAATGTATACATACTATGACATATATGATATATCCTTAAAGAATATTCAAACATTTTTGGTTAAGTAAATATCGGTAGGTGCAAATGGTGCACTCAGTGACTAAGTATGTAATAAAAAAATGAAAGGGTTTACGCCATTTTACTAATTCCACTCTCAGCAAACTCAGGTGTATTGCAATCGAAAAACAGAAAGATAGTTAGGCATGTACCAAATCAGGGTTCCTCTGGTTCAATGGCGTATACTTAATCATCCGCGATATTGATATTTATCAAATATGATGTGTACATTAAATGAACCTTTTTTAGCTATCTATATTTTAATGTATAATGTAGTCATGACCACACATCTCAATTGTCAACATATCATAATGCAAAAAGGACCTTCACTTCTCCTGTTATTTGTTATTCTCTCGTAAAGCTTTATTTTTACGTATCAGACGACAGACACCTTCACTTTCGCTGTTGATTTCGGTGGTATATAAGCATCTTACTGCAGACAAAGTTCTCCTAGCAGTCTCTTCTCATACCGCGTCCATGCTCCAGGATAAAAAAGGTGCCGATTCGTTTTTGGCAGTGATTGTGCCGCGCCAGCCGGTTGATATATTATTTAGCGTCGCCCCCAGCACGTACGGAAGACGTCGGGGCTCATCGACCGCGGGCGGCGGGCGGCGCGGCAGGTCGATGCCGAGCCGGGCCGAGTCTGCGCACATCTCTGCGCCGGTCGATACGCACCACCACGTCACCCCAGCGTTGCATTCGAGGTAAACGACATCCCCAACGTTATGATAGGTCTTTATGTAAATTCCGCATGCCGTACGGGATTGCGTAGACATCGTATTTGTTATGTAGTAAATTATTTTTTTTTTGTTTTTGGTGAGTATATTGTTATATTAGATGTTGAGGTAGGTCTTGGTTCGCTGTTAGGATGCCGTAAGAAGTTTTTGGGAGAAATATCTAAAGTAACCATGTAAATAATTGAGACCGGATTATATTCAACGGAAATAGCCCGAAAAATGCATGAAAAATATCAACATATGCGACATGAATTAAGGAAAAGAAACTATGAGGTTTTTTTACTTAAAATTACCATACAATTTTTACGTATTCAACCATATTATAACATATTTTTTATATTAAGGAAATGAACCATTTATTTATTATATTTTTTTATTATTATTCATGTTCACAGTTTGACTTGAATTGTCTCGGTGGCGTAGTTCTATGTATTGCGTACACTATACCTACGACTATAACGCTAAGATCTCGGGTTCAAACTTATATGGGTTTATCTATTTTTTATAAAGTTGGGTGCTAAGCTAACACTTATTGCATCTGGCACAAGTTCACACGCCTGATTAACGTGTTATTGAGTTATTTGTCAAATTAGCCGCTTGAAAAAGCTTGGCTGGCAACAAGACAACGTAATATTTCTATCGTCGTCAAAAAAAAAGTAATATAATATCGTGTAATAAAGGAAAGTATGCACCATCCTATGAGTTTAGCTATTATACAAAAACCTGCAAAATTGGCCAAAATATGCAAATGCATATAATCCGGTCTCATGATTATATTTTATTAAAAACTGAGAAGTTCGTCCAAGCTCAAAACAATTTAACATTGTGTAATAATATTTTCTTCTTTAATGCGCAATTAAATCAAACGAAACAAAACAGTAAATTTTCCAAGAACCTAAATATGTTTTTAACCCAAAAACAGTTTTCAGTCTTTGTTTTCGTAATTATTCCGAACTGCGCCATTGCTGAATCCGTTATACCTACATACATCTCAGTGAGGTTCGGGTGAGACAGGGCCCGTCTCGCACTATGGGTGGGGTTCGGGATGTTACTGTGAAGTGCACCACGCCTGCTCAATGCGGCCCCGAGATCAAATCGATATTTCGACTGGTGGTCACTTTAATGACAAAGGAGAAATTTTGTAGGCTCGCGTGGTTATTTTGAACTATAGGAGTTGCCGTTATATTGATAATGCCAGTTTTCAGACAGCTTAGACTTGCTTCTGGAATTTGTAATAGTAATTAGAAATTTTGCCAAAAGCTAAGCCATCTGGTTCATTGAGATATGATGCTGTATCATTTACGTATGTCATAGCATAAGCCCGGGCATAACGCCCCCTGAAGGAGTAGGCAGAAGTGAAAGTAGTTCACCCACGACGAGACAAACTTGTTATCGTCTGATATTATTGACAAGAGGCGTACCTATTGCCATATCGGGTAGGTGCACATTTCAATATCTGGAAGCTGTATTACCAAACCAAAAATTAAACGAAAATTCTTGCTACTTGGTGGGTTTGGCGTTTGAACCAAATGTCTCACGGCTATCACAGCTTAATTATGCAGATTTACAATACGATTACTAGCAGAGCTCTGGTATACGAGAGTTGGCTGGGTAGATACCACCATAATGTCTGTTTCAGCCACCAAGAAACTTTGGCAAATAGGTAATGTTTTCCTCCGGTTTGAGGGACTTTGCAGCCAATGTAATTAATGGACGTTTTATATCTCACTTCGCAATGTGACTGACGAGCCCAGTGTAATGTTATTATTATTCTTTATGAGTATTCACGTCGCTTACCATCAGGGGAGCATTTCATCATATTTCTTCATCCTAAAAAGACTACCCATTAACCCATTAAGGTAAATGAATTATCTCAGTCCATGTTTGATCTCTTCTATCCCCGTTTTGGTAGCAAACTATGACACTCGTACCTATGGTCTCGAGTAAACAAGGCGCGGCATGTAATAAGTAGTCTTTTAGATGTAGGGCGCGGGGGGAGGAGGTGGGGGGCGTGACGTCACCAATCGATACACCCCGGCGGATGATGTAACGGCATATCGCGGGGTTGATGTAACCTGCGTTGTTTTCAAGGGTGGTAACATGTCGAATAACATTACACGAGACACTGCCTTGTGCGGGCATGCTGGTACATTAAACACAGCCAGGAAGTGTTTTTTCTTCATGTTGGTACTGCTTTATCATGGTGCCTTTAATTTACAATTTAAATAATTACATGAGGGCTTGTTTTTTAGTAATACTAGACGCGCGGTAGAACGATACGAGTCCTTGGAGATTTTTGGATAGTCACTGAAGTTTTTTAATCCTTTCGTTTCATATTTTGCAAGAACGTTACACGAATCGTCCGTTTAGACGTTCATCAAACTCACAATTGTAATTATTCTTTTGAACCCATAGTAAACACTCTGGTTTCCATCCCTCCAATTCCGCAGAGTATCTGTAACTAAGTTAGACGCCCTAACGTCTGAAATGCGGAACCCTAGACTCGCTCCTCCTAATTTGAATTCAATTAATCATTGAATTGTAAACCAACAGATAAGTAATAAAAACTGTATTCATTTTATACAAAAGCCAACGCTTGAAGTTTGTTCTATAATATTCATGGTTTTGTTTACAAAATTTAAATAATTAAGTCTAGTTTTATCTAAAATAACCGTGTCTAATTAATGTAATGACGTCAATACAATTTTATTAGCTGGCAAGTCGTGAGTTTGTTGTATTCATGTTTACTGCTTACCGCATCGCTCTCCGCGGAACTGGCAAACGTTAAACAATTTTATAAGATGATTTCATATGACGTTAATTTGTCACATTTATTTAAGGTTCATATCGACTCATTCTCGTGAAATTCCGTATACATTCATTGTTCATTCTATCTTGCTTTAAAGGTGAAGAAAAATAACGGTCGTAAATACTGCATAGTATATAAAAGTAGTCTCTAAGAACTTCAAGGGTTCATGAAATTCATCTACCTGTAATACTCGAATTTGATAGTTAAAAGATCTGTCATCCTAATCATAGTACAACCTAACCTACAATGTCATAATTCATGAGGTTAGTATTGTAATAAATTCTCATTCCCGCAATTATTATCGAGGTGCAATCAATATTGAATTCTTTAGATTATGCTCTAATAACAATACCATGTAAGTTTTTGTAAGTATATTCTTTACATCATTTTCAGGTGTTAGTTTGCCGTAATAATGGACAATGAGATAAACAGAAATCGCATAAAACGCAAACATAAAAAAAAATAGTTTTTTACACAGCACATTTAACATCAAGCGTCATCCTTTCGTTGATAGCAACATAGACAAGTTCATATACCTAAAATATACACCATTACAAGATTTTCGGCATAGGTGGTCGGTGCAGAGGTGCCAGCGCCGTGTCCCAACGAATCAGCTCGTTAATACGTGCGCTGAACGTAAATAAACATTGACACGTGTTTATGGGTGCGGGCGGGCGCATGCGCTCTGCCACCAGACGTATCGATCCCTTCCACCCCTCGACACATTATACGTGATGCGAACCACCCTTACAGGTCCTATGAAAAATCTAGAATTTCCATGTTTGTAACTCGATGACGGTTAATATTCGTATGCTATGTCGCAATAAATACGATTCACTTGCGCTCTCGATGCCAATTTATTGTTCTGTTGTGGCCAGATAAGAGTTGGAGATGTATATGAATCCAAATTGAATTGTAGTTGGTGGCTAGTTGCATTATAAAATTCATAATAAAGGCTCCAACTTTAGGACTGTCATATTTTCGTCTACACGTCTTGTATCCACTCAGTTATAAATATTCTAAACGAAATGATTCATAGTAAAAGGAAACCGGTTTATCAGAGTACGGATACATTTTTAATTAAGTACTAAATAAAGAAACGTTATGAAAAATAGTGACGTGTAGCTACATTTGATAATAAAATATCCGGGAGCGGTCAATTTATCACTAATAGTGATGTACGACACTATCTATAATGAACTATGTAGTTCCAAGAAAGTATGTAGGTAAAAGAAACTAGTAAAAAAAGCAAAGACAAATACGTCCAAAACTGTCTAACTCGTAGCCAAATAGCGACGAATTCTATAAATGGGCAAAAATATAAATCCATACATATACATAATGCAACAATAGTAACTCCATTACCCTTTTTCGGTTAAGTCACTAAACTAATTTCAATGTAATTTGGTATAGGGATCGTTTAAGACTATGGGAAGGAGACGGGGTACTTTTTATCCCGGTAAAATTTATAGCGGGACATTTATTCCGGAAGAACTTTTGCAAGGTTGAAGCCGCGAGATTCAATTCTATAGTGAACTCTTCACTGACAATCTAACCCTATTCTTTCTAGCACGTGCATCTCAATAAGCCAAAGTCCACCTACAGCTGAGTATACCTATATTCGGTGCACATCTGTTTCACGTGCTCATTATCTACAGCTTATACTAATCCAATTATAAATGTAATCTATCTTGAACTAATTTTACTACACCATCTCTCTATACAAACATTTCATGAATTCCTAAGTTTACAAATGTGGATTAAAAACATTAGAAAATAATCGGCGGATCGGTAATGCGTGCGTCTGGTGCAGTTACTTGGATGTAAATAAACAGCGGCACCACGTGCCCACCTCGTGTATACGTCTCGGTTCAGTCAAGGAGATCTACGAGCAGCTACGTCATCTCTTTAAACCTATACGCAGATGCTTATTTTCAAACAGACGTATATTTTTTCCATTCAATTATCCTGTTTTATTTTGTGTTTTCTTGTGTTCAAACTTTATGGATATTTTATGAGGTCCCTAGAAATATCCAGTAACGTCCAAACTACGTATAAATGAATATAATATGGCAGATCATCAACTACCCATGATCAAAGGCCAAAACTTTAGTAACGTGATATGAAAATGACCATAGATTAAGAATGTAAAACAAAGTCGTAGATATCATTCCAGTTTAACTTTTTCAATGGATTTTTATGTGTCATGAAAGTAACCACTTCCCCATGTTCGTTGGATCTCAACGTAACCTTTGCTTTCTTCGAATATAGTTAATAAACTTATTGCTATTCTTTTCAAAAGTTAGACCAACAAGCACAAGCATCTAAAATAAATGGTTGACAATTACAACGTTCTATGTTACAAAGCTGGATACAAGAAATCCAGTTATATTCAACTATCTATACACACTTATATAACAAGTCCTCTAATCGGGTTAGGCCTTAACCGTGATCTCGGCGGTATTTACCTCCGGTTGTAACAATGTTGAGAGTACTATGCTGGCAATCTTAAATCGCGTTGTACTAGTCCGTGAAGTAGTTATGGAGTTAATAGAGTCAGAGTTAATACAGTTTGAGAATATAATAATATGCAGATTTTTGTGGACTTATTTATATTTAACAAATCTTAGCAAAGGATTATCTTAGAAAGGACATTTCTGACGTCACAGATCTGACCCCACGGTTAGATATTACACATTTTGAGGGCTACTAGAACTATAAGGACCTTATACTAGACCCAGACCCGAAACGAATTAATTGAACTAGCGGTCTGCACAACCGAAGCTAGCAGTGCGTACTAGTTTTCG
>NW_023595456.1:0-1000 GCF_014839805.1 Manduca sexta | reverse complement strand
CTTGATAGGAAATCCCTTGAAATTAATGTAATTTTTCACCCAATAGAATTCCTGTTATGTACATCATGATGTTTGGTTACAGGGCCTTAGTCACGCAAAAGCGAAAGAGAATCTCGAACAGGACGGTCCAAACGCACTCACACCACCCAAACAGACACCCGAATGGGTGAAGTTTTGTAAAAATCTGTTTGGTGGCTTCGCATTATTACTATGGATTGGTGCTATTCTTTGCTTTATTGCATATGGAATCCAGGTAAGTTAATAAGCATGTCAATCCATTACATATAGCGTTATCAACGAAAAATATAATTGCGCAATAAAATAATCCTCACATAAGACAGCCTACCACGATGGACTCCTTTGGGTGAATATTCCCTGTACAAATAAAATTCTTTTACTTAATTTATACCATCATCACTTAACAAACGAAAACATCAATGAATTGGCTGGTCTGATCATCAGTATAAACTGAAGTTTTTGTCTTCCAGGCGAGTACCGTAGAAGAACCCTCCGATGATAACTTGTACCTTGGCATTGTATTGGCGGCTGTCGTGATCGTTACGGGTATATTCTCATACTACCAGGAAAGCAAGTCATCTAAAATTATGGAATCGTTCAAAAACATGGTCCCCCAGTTTGCCACCGTCATCCGCGAAGGCGAAAAGCTCACTCTCCGCGCTGAAGATTTGGTACTTGGTGATATTGTTGAAGTAAGTAATTGATATTGTAAGGTAAATGTAGTAAAATTTTCACAAGGGTCGGTTGTTACAAAGGATTTATATAATCACAGGTGAAATTTGGTGATCGTATCCCAGCTGATGTCCGCATCATTGAGGCGCGAGGATTCAAGGTGGACAACTCCAGTTTAACTGGCGAGTCTGAACCCCAGTCGCGAGGACCTGAATTCACTAACGAGAACCCACTGGAAACCAAGAATCTGGCATTCTTCTCTACCAACGCCGTTGAGGGAACTGCGAAGGGAATCGTTATCTGCTGTGGT
>NW_023595455.1:0-13022 GCF_014839805.1 Manduca sexta | reverse complement strand
GGAATCCCCGGCTTAGCGACTACAGGGGCCTGGAAGAAAGTTGAGGGGATATGTGGGGGGAAACAAGGAACCTTCTTAGGATAGGAGAAGGGGTGGTTAAGAAATATTTGCGAGCTCTTATAGGCCTCAATGTGAATTGGCAACCATGTGGTGCAGGCGTGAATTCGATGAATACATTAAAATTAGGTAGTCGAGATACTAAAATATTTGAATTATGCCCTCAAATACTATTTTTGACGTAGAAGCTTTTTATCCCCGAAAGGATAGGCAGAGGCTCAACTGGTGTTACAGATAGCCTAGTTGGGAGTGGAACGGACTGCCGAGACGAATGTACGCCGGTTTAAAACCCAAACACACCTCCGACTTTAAGTTATGTGGGTATACTATGTGAAATATCGCTTGCTCTAACGGTGAAGGAAAACCTGCATACCTGAGAAGTTCTCCAAGAATTTTAAGGGTGTGTGTCTATCAATGCGCACTACAGCGTGGTGGACTAAGGCCTAATCCCTCTCAGTAAGAGAGGTGGCCCCTGCACAACAGTGTGATAGTATTATAATACAGGGCAAATAATTATGTTTTTTTTATAGATGTTTGGCAAAGTTATCCCATCGCAACTGATGGTAAGAATGGGATCCAATAGAATGTTGACTGACGACAGATTACCCCTCAGTCGACACAATTATGCCTGTTGGAACTGGATATACACGGGCTGATCCCGGCCACTATGGCGTATGACGCGGTATTAAAAAAATGCGAAATAAAAACAAATTAAACAATATACTTTAATACTTAATAATACAAGTTCAAATCAGGTTTTTGGAAACTTAAAACTAACTTACATTAAATTGTACGCTAAGTTACGATTTTACAAGTCACTAATCGGCATCGGACATTTTGACCGAATTTTACAAATGATTTCTTATGGTTACCCGAATTAGACATTAAAATTAAAACTATTTTTCGGATTTTACCGCGGTTTTAATATTTTACGTTTCGTTTCGTTTCAACTTAAAAACAAACCGCTATAAAATCGAAAAATAAATTAATTTTATACTGATTTAAACTGAGAATTCGGCATCCTTATTTTAGATATGTTCGAATTTGGAATACTCGTTCTAAATTTGAAAATGACATTTTGTAACGAAAATAAGTACAGTTTAGTTCATATACAAAAAAATAAAATACCGTAACTAAAATGTAATAAAAATATTCGAGTACTGGGTTAAATATTCTAATTAAATTCATAAGCGTAAATTAGGTCTTTAAAAGAAGTCTAAGATTCCTAGACCTAGAACCATCGATATATATGTACTACGTACTAGATTTGGCGTTCCGAACATTCACTGTGTTCAACTGGATTGAACTGCAATCCATTCAAACTGATTTTAATATGGTCAATATTGACAGCTTGTAGTTGTGTACGGAGTGGCGCTCATGATATAAGAACTCGAGTCTAAGTGTAAACTTGAATGTGAATAAAAAATATTAGTCAAATAAGTAAAACTATTTGTTGTAAGTGAATAAATAGGTTATAACAGTGACGTTTTGGTTGCCATTTTAGTTCAGATTTTGAACAAATTGTTTATATACGTTCATGTCTATAGAATATACGTCAATGCCTAGAAATAATGAACTACCCTATTTTCAAGCAGTCGAGTCACCTGATAGTACTAATTGACTTTCTTGTTTCCAAATTATTTCCTTGAGAAATACTTTTATCATTAACTTATTAACAAATAGATTTAAGGTACTAGCATAGAGTTGTAAAACGAAATATTACTTATAAGAAAACAATACATCCCTCTCTTTCTTTTGTACTATACGAGTAAAGACAGAAAGAGACCACACTACGCTCAAATGTGTGCAATTGAAATTAAGCCATAATGCAATACGATTCAGACTAAAATGTTAAGTTTGCTTACTGTATAGTTCATAAGGACGATTTTTTCACATATTTTTTACTATCAAACATATATTTGTTGATAAAACAGTACTAAAATACTTAAATACATACGGACCCACTACTGTCGTGCTAAGCGCAAAAGCGGTGTGTCAGGGAAACCTTATTTCGAGATAATCGAAGTTTTGTAAATATAGTTTTGTATATAAAAGTGAGAAAGAGAAACTCTTTTAGGGTTTTTTAACAAGTTCTTAAGGTGGTAGCTCAAGGTCCATTTTCATACATTTTGTTTCGGCTTTAATCTGGGTAACTAAACAAGTATTGGCAAGTAAAGAATTTAAATTCACGTCTAGTTAGTGATTAGTTCTCGCAGTTGAAGAAAATGTAAAATAATTAATAATCATGGATATTTCTGCCTTTAAAATTTCGTCATATTAAATTTTAAAGGCCGAAATATCCATGATTATTAATTATTTTACGTTTTCTTCAACTGCGAGAACTAATCACTAACTAGACGTGAATTTAAATTCTTTACTTGCCAATACTTGTTTAGTTACCCAGATTAAAGCCGAAACAAAATGTATGAAAATGGACCTTGAGCTACCACCTTAATAAGACCGTTTTTTAAGTAAGTTCATTGGATGGGTATTTTTTTAAGCTATCTGACGCCATAAAAATCAAGATTGTTTTTTTTTTAAGATACCGCTTTTGCAGTAGGTATATAAATATAAGGGCAATTGATTTACTCACAAGTATATAACCTCTATTTATCCCCGAAGAGATAGGCAGAAACAATTCTAGGGCCGTAATAATAGGATTCAATTTCGCTCGCAAGTGCGGTATCAGCTGAGACGCTGTCAAATTAAAGTCGGCATCTTAAGGTCGCTATATCAGTGGCGAAATATATTTTTCTAAAAAGGAACCCAACACAACTTATAAGCACTAATAATAGGCATAAAGAGGTCTAGAAATCGTTCTAGTTATACAATTTTATATAAATTACGAAAACACCGTGAGGAAACCTGCATACCTGAGTTCTCTATAGGAGTTTTGAGGGTGTGTGAAGTCTACCCGCACTACAGCGTGGTGGACTACGGCCTAATCCCTCTCAGTAGAGGAGACCCAACAGTGGGACAGTATATAATACAGAGCTGATATTATTATATATTTAAACTGTGAACAGTGTTGTTGGTTACATGTTTATTAATGCAGTACATGTTTAATGTTACCCTTTACTTATTTAATGTGTAACTGTTATCTTCATTTTGAATAAAATAAAAAAAAAAAAATTACGAAAGGAAACCCTACAGGATTCGATTTATATGGACCCTTCACTGCTATTTAATAAATAAATCGATGGCTCCCAAGTAAACTATCGTATTTTAAGAAAGACAAATCATAGCACTCTGGGTACAACAATGCAGGAGTTCATTCCAAAGTTTGCACAATGGTAAAATGAGTGATTCAATCCGCTCAAAAAACATGCTGTAGAAATATGTACATTAGTTACTAAAACTAAGGACACAATACTTATTGCCTATAACCTTTTGTTATATTACAAAAAAAAATTAAGTTAAAAACTTAAGTATATACAGTTAATGTAGCTTACATAGTTAATACACAAAAGTTTTTTTTTATTAATAAATAAAATAATTTCCAAAAAAAATTAACCTAATTTTTTTAACGTTTCATAACTGGATTTTTCCTTCAAATTACTTCACTAACCGCAATGTTTGTTTTTTATAAAAAAATATGTTTTACATTAAATTTTAACTACAAAATCAAATTTATGAGTATAATGGACTTTGTACAATAGTTTCCTATAAAAATATTACTGTACTAATATTAACAAAAACAACATATCAATGGCAGCTCTTTGAACATACAAAAAAGCAGACTCCTTAATCCCTGAAAGAAAAGGCAATGCAACCAGGGGATTAACTTTTTGCCATATGTATTCTAGCCGTAATATATGTGGGCAAGCCTATTGCTATATTGGGAATTTTTAATTTTTCATTCAGGGCGCAGCAAAGTGACATCACTGCACCTGAAGGTAAGCAGAGTGGAGTTCAATAGAATGTCAATTCACGAGAGATTACTCCTCAGTCGACACAATTATGCCTGTTGGAGTTGGATATACACAGGCTGATCCCGGAACGACACGTGGGCCGCTATGGCTTTAACACCTTGTGTACGGTCGCTATCCAAGCGGATATAAAATATATCCTACCACTAGCAGATTTCAGACTCAGCACTTTTTTATATCTGTGTATTGGGAATATTTTATTTTGAATACTGGAAAACAGACAACTGTATAAATGATTACAAACATGGCATTTTGCCATAAGAATCATGACTTTTTGGAATGAAATGATAGTATTAGACATTATACATGTTTCTTTATATCTATGCGAATGATAGACATCAAAACAGAACCAATTTCAGAGTCTCAGTTTTTTAAACTTCAGAAGAAAATAAAGTATAACTGTATATTATAAACCCGAAAAAATCCGAAAGTTAGCTTAATTACAACATTTCACAATGCACTCTATTATCTGCACTTAAACAGTTATTCCAAAAAAATTAACAAAAAATATTTTCATAATTTGAGTATTCTATGTTACTGCCATTGATATATATATATAATATTATGTAGTTATGTACTTATAAGACATACATAGTCAGTTTATTGCCCATTTGAACCAGTTAAGAGGCTGCCGGCAGCCCTTAAGAGCGACTTTCATAGGCATGATAGACTTTATGTCTATTATTTTTTATTACAGCTCGGGATGTAACATATTAGAAAAAAACCTTCAAGGTGAACATACTTTTGATCAGAGGTGGTATTAGGTGTGAACCGGGCAATTGCCCAGGTCCTCTCATGTTGCCTTGGACAAACTTCTTTAACCAATACCAACATAAGTTAAAATTGGACAAAATTACTCAACATTGGCAAAATCACCGATAAATGGTGGCCATAATTTAAAAGAAGAACAGTTGAGAGAGAGTTGAAAAACCTTTTTTTCTCCACCCAGACTTTGTGTATTTTTTCTTTGCCCTGCATATGGTTTTCGTCAGTCACCAACACTCTTGGCTATAGGAGTGTTTTATTTAAAAATAATATTCAATGGCAAAACAAATTAGTGATAAATTCAAAATAGGAAGACCCATATTTTACTAATTTACAAGTAACTCACATTAGCCCATTTAAAGGTGTTTTTTTCAATAATCAAGTAAATTATTTTTGTTATACCCACTGGGTAATATCAAACATAACTTAAACAGTATTAAACTGTCTTATTAAGTATTACTATCATCTGCAAAGCTCTCTTACCATCCCGCTGAGTCCTCATATCAGATTAAATCAGCGAATTTCCAGAAACTGCACAATGGACAATAGACAAACCATTATTACCTTAAACTAATCATAACCTCTTATGGATCCTGTTCAGATGACTACGGAGAGACTCCTCAGCTTTAAACTTCAGCGAACACAGCTGACACTCAAATATAACAGCTTTGTTCGAATGTTTATTTTTGACATGCTTAGCCAGCCCATCCTTGCTAGTAAACTTCTTCTGACACTTCAAACAAGAGTTTTCCGCCAGAACCTGCTTTAATTTGAGATGGCGGCGGAGACAGTACCTTGATTTAAAAGTTACAGCACAACTTTCACACTTCAACTTGCTTTTAATTTGATGTTGGGTTTGACAATGCATGTCCAAGTTGCTCTTCTTGTTGAACACTATTTGACAGTCGTTGCACTCAAAAGTGGCCGCTTTCTGCTGCACTTCGTGGTTCGAAGTCATATGGCGGAGGTAATGGTGGTTGGTGGTGAATTTCAGTCGGCAATATTGACAGGGGAAGATGTATTTTTTCTCGTCGAATTCGTCGGCTTTACGGGTCCGTGTTCGCGTGATCCTGATCCTGGGACCGGTTCTCGGCTTCTTATTCATAATAATGGTGACTGGGTGGTCTTCTCAACCAATATACATTTTTTGTTCTAAACTACACGTAGGCAAAAGGGAATTTCGATGATTTTGTTGATTTTACGCGACAATCACTATTAGATGTTATTGTTGGTTGTTTGTTTGTGGAACGATTGAAACATTTGTTTACTATTTTAATTAACGGTAATGTAATTTTTGATAATATTGGAGTCAAAATACCAAAATTCTGTTATGTCAAAATAGGTTTGACGTGCGTTTCAAAACTTCGTGTAAACAAACTTTCACTTTTGTAAACTTTTTGACATAAATTAATGATTATTTTAAATAAATTAAATTGAATTTTTCCATTTAACTTGGGATTTCCAAAATATATTCCTTGTTTTTTCTATACAGTTAACATGATTTTAAATAATGATCATTAAAAAAATTAAGTTATTACTCATATTTTAGCATCATATTTTATATCAAGTATTCGAACGCGTTATTGTCCCGACAAAACCACGACTTTTATCCCCCAACTCAGACAAGGGCCATAGGGATAGACAGAGGTGCAATTAAGGCATTTAATTTTCGTCATGTGTATTCCGTGACATTATGTGATACGGAGCGAACCTAACCGGATACAAATATCAGACTGAATTGATACACAGGTGGTCCTTACTGAAAATCATCCATGGTTTAAAAAGCTGTATGAAACTTGGAAACGCTGAACGTCGACTCGCAAGACCAAAGACTTCTAAAGCACGCCCATGCACGAGACAATTGTCGCGGCCCTAGGCACACAGTTAAGTGTATATGCCTCTTGATTGCCAAAATCACATTGAAACCTATCAGGGCTCGCGAACATCTCCCTTCTTTCTCCCCTCGGCCCATCCTAATATAGTTCCTTCTCCTTTGCCCACACTTCCTTCCCAGCTATCCCTATTCCCTTTGGGACTGTCGTGGTTGCTAAGCTGGGGCATCGGCTGTACTCCGTTAGCAGGGTACCCTTGATGATAACTTAACGGTGGCTCTCACAAGAAACGTCACCGGCATCTTACATCTCTAAGTAATCGCAAACTTCTAATAGGAATCTACTCAGGTGTTCATACAGGATAAGTTAAAAAAATGCATCTAAAAGGTTTTCATTAGCTAAAGCATAAGTAAAGAATAAAACTGAAAATTGCGAGTCTACTCTCGTATGGAGTGTTCCGTACACGTACACTTGATTTATATGTGCATCACGCTGCCCTTGTCCAAAGATAGATAGAGATTTAACACACGGATTTCATCATATTTAGCTGATGGTAGGCTATTCTATATACGGCCGGATAGCAACCGTACACAAGGTGTTAAAACCCATAGTGGCCCACGTATGTCCCGTTCCGGATCAGCCTGTGTATATCCGGCTCCAACAGCCATAATTGTGTCGACTGAGAAGTAATCATCTCTCGTCAATGGATCCCACTCCACTTACCATTAGGTGAAAACGAAGTTTATGTTACGCGCTATAAAATATGAAACGGGCGCGTTTCCATTATCAGGAATAATTCTAAGACTTCAAGCTCCGAGGGGCCAGTAATGAATAGAAACCCAATATCAATTTACCAGGATCTGGAAATCGAATTCAAGACCTCAGTACGGCAGACGTACCGCAATACGCCTACTATGCCACCAAAGCTGATAGACTTAAGATATTGAACCCTAAAAACGAGTGTAAAACATTATGAAACCATTACATCATCATTGCAAAACTTATTATCGAAAAATCACGTATTAATCTCTTCTAATGATTGATAAAAAATATATTGTTTAAATCACGTTCGTATTTCAATAAAAGCAGACAACTCATTCATAATTCGAACGGAGTATAGACAATTGAAACCATAGAGTATACTATAATGCGAACGTACAGCCTTGTGCTGGTGCTGGCCGCTTTCGGCCTGGCTTTGGCTGAAGACACCCAATCGGATATAGATGAGACTTCCAGTGAGGAAATTGTAGAAGAAAAACCTGTTTTGGCCATACCTAAAGAAAAACTATTATGGTTGATACTAAATATGGAAAAGTTGAAGGTGGATTATCGTTCAGCGGACTTTATTATGAGTTTATGGGAATAAAATATGCTGTCCCCGTGGATTTTAAGGTAAGAGACAATTAATAGTTTTTTAAAAGTTTATTTTATGTTGATGTGCCTTGTATCAGCTCTCTTACAAAAAAATATCAATGTTTTCGACTGTGCCCGCAATATATTTACTGTTAGGTACTGCCTTGTTAATCTATACTAATATTATAACGAGAAAAAGTTTGTGAGTTCGTTCGTTTGTAGGGGCTAATCACCTGAATTGCTGAATAGATTTTGAAAATTCTTTCACTAATATCAAACTACATTACTCTTGAGTACTACATACTACAGTATGATATAAATAAGTACTCAACTAGCTTTTGCTCACGGTTTCGCCCGCGTAAAGTTTTCCGGGATAAAAGTCCCGCTATATATTTCCCCGTATAGAAAGTAGCCTATAACCTTCCCAGGGTACTAAACTACATCCATACAAAATTTTATAAAAATCCGTTCAGTACATTTTGAGTACATCGATAACATAAAGACAGGCAGAAAAGGTGACTTTCTTTTATAATATGTATAGATCTCTAATGTCAGGATGACGAGCGTTG
This sequence comes from Manduca sexta, assembly GCF_014839805.1. Lineage (NCBI taxonomy): Eukaryota > Metazoa > Arthropoda > Insecta > Lepidoptera > Sphingidae > Manduca > Manduca sexta. The sequence continues at coordinate 4,517 of NW_023595455.1, read as the reverse complement.
TACAAATTCGTTTGTTACTGTTTATTGGTTCATATCGTTTACCTTAAACAAATGGCATGCTCATCTCATCATTAAAAAAAAATAATGAAAAATCTCTTTCCAGGCCCCCGAAGAACCACCATCGCACTCTGACGTATACAGAGCCGATATCCGCGCAGTATTATGCCCGCAATTTCCTTCCACGACCCCTAACCGCTCCGAGTGACAACCCTGATTGCTTAGTCCTCAACGTTTACACCCCTACATCTATCAACGGGTCTCTTCCCGTCATGTTCTTCATTCACGGAGGCGGTTTTGGAGTCGGTTCAGGTTCCCCAGCATTTTACGGCCCGCAATACCTCCTTACACACGATGTTATCCTAGTTACTGTCAATTATAGGCTGAATGCTTACGGCTTCCTTAATCTGCATACGAAAGAAGCTCCGGGTAATGCTGGTTTGAAAGATATCAGAGCAGCTTTGCGATGGGTCAGGGATAATATCAAGAATTTCGGCGGAGATCCTGATAATGTTACTATTTTTGGACACGGCACTGGCGGTACTGCTGCCATTTTGATGACAATGTCTGAGTCTACTAAAGGATTGTTTAAACGAGTGATATCAGAGAGCGGGTCGCTCTTTACACCACAGTCTTTTGATCCCAATCCAATTGACACTGCAATTCAAATAGCTAAATGTTTGGAAGTGAATACAGAAGACCCTGAAAAACTTTACGAAGTGTTTTCCGAAACGCCAATTATTAAATTAGAAGAGGCTATTATGAAGCAGATGAATTCTCGTTCGGTCTTCGTTCCGTCAGTAGAGACGGTCTTCGAAGACGAAGAACCCTTCCTAACAGACACTCCTTATAACATTCTGGTTCAGAATAAGTCGCATTGCGTGCCAATTTTAATAGGTCTTAATACTGTGGAAGGATTGACAAGCACTTTGGACTATTTTACGATAACAAGTCAATTAGACCGATTAGTGAACGAAGATTACTCTGTACTGGATCAGAGGAATCTAATAGTTCCTAAAGACGAGAAAGAAGATTTTAGGAATCTAATAAAAGACACTTATTTCGCTAACACGACAGAGGAGGCTTTGGTTGGTGGACTTATTAATTATAATAGTGATTTCTCTTTTGTTGGACCGATGGATATGTTCATTGATATGTACGCTAATATCTCAAGTCAGCCTGTCTTCTCTTATATCTTCAATCATATAGGAACAAGGAATTTAGGAAGGTTGCTAACTAATTCTAGTCTTCCAGCGACTTCGCATTATGATGAATTGTTTTATATCTTCGAATTGGAAAGGCTTCCATTGCCAATGGATGAGGAAGATGCTAGAATCGTCACGTTTATGACGATGCTGTGGACCAACTTTGCTAAATATGGGTAAGATATGTTATTTCATAATATCAGTCCTGTATTATATACTGTTCCACTGTTGCACGGGCCTCCTCTACTGAGAGGGATTAGTCTTTAGTTCACCACGCTGTACTGAGGGCAGATTTCACACATTCAAAATTCCTATAGAGAATTTCTCAGGTATGCAGGTTTCCTTAAGATGTTTTCAAACACACCTCTGACTTTTCTAATGTTATGTGTTTATCGTTTGTGAATTATCGCTTACTTTAACGGTGAAGGAAAACATCGTGAGAAAACCCGCATACCTAAGAAGTTCTCTATAAGAATTTTGAGGGTATTTGAAGTCTGCCTGCACTACGCCAGTGTGGTGGACTAAAGCTTCATCGCTACCGAATAGCTCTTTATCACCACAGTAACTAAGCGAGGCAAATAAAGTAATGTTGGATTTAAGTAATATTTATTATTGGATTTAGAGCGCACCGCTTAGCTCTCTCGCACATCCCTAATGAATCCACACCTTGAAGTACAAACTACTACTAGTCTAGTCAAAATCCGCAAATGAGAAACATTGTGTAGGTACTTAGTACTTACTGTTCGTCACAATTGAATTGCCCCTACGGATTGAAAATATAAGTAACTTAGTTCTTAATGTCTCGGTGGCGTAGATGTAGTGCCTGCGCGGTGCGGCAGCGCTCTGAGTTTCTGGGTTCGAATCCCGGGTCGAGCAAAATGGTATTTAAGTTTTTCTGCTCAGTATCAGCACGGAGTCTGGAATTCGTGCCTGATATGGCGATAGGCTCGCTCCTATCACATCATGGGCGAAACCCTAGATGCGGCACTGAATTCCCCTTCGGGGATAAATGCGTGATGTTTGTTTGTTCTTAATAGCATAATTCACATACATTATTTTTTTCAGCACTCCAACCATAGATTCCGGTACTGGGGAATGGTTGCCGTATCCACATAATCTAGCTATTGCCATCGAGCCACAATACGTAACCTCCTTGACGCCAGAGAGAGCGCAGTTTTGGCGCGAATTATATCAGAAATATGGCGCGGAAATCAACAATGAAATATAACCTAAAAATATTTGGGTGTTTGACCTTTTAATATTTTTAGTACATTTTAACGAAATCATAATATTTTTAAAGATTGATTGACAACATTTATTAGTTATACATAATTAAGTCTTGTTTTTTAGCAACATAACACGAAAATAGCGTTTTGTAATTTCACTTATTTTTTTTATGTTTTTATTTTTAAGCGAAAGTACTCTAAATACATCAATAAAAGGTCAAAATACCCAATTAATTCCAAATTCACGAAAGAAGTTTAATATTTCATATTTAGGCGCAAAATTATTGTTTTCTTAGCTTTTAAAAATATTTTTTTCTTCATTGGTTTAGCAAAATTTTAATAAATTTCTGGTGAATATTTCCATTGCATTAATATAAGTGTTTCTTATTTAATTTATTTATTTATTGTAAATAATAATTGTAAGTAAATTATATTTTTAAAATACTTTTTTAATTTACACGCTATTCGCATATCTCTAAATTAGTACCCTAAATGAGACATAAACATTAGCCATATGCATTCCACAGCTGAAATAGGCTTCCCCTAAAATTCCTGGCAGAACAAAGAAAAATAATAAAGGATATAATATTTTAATGTCTTAAAATTTATCGTTATTCCGAATGCCGAGTGGAGTCATCTCTCGTCAGTCGACATTCTATTGCACCCCATTTTTACCATTATGTGCAGGGGATCACTTTGTCCTGCAGGTTTAATACAAATCTCAACTCACTACTATGAGTTTAATAAGCTTAGGGTTTAAGGAATATATGAAAAAAACTCCAAATACATTTATCGGAACAATTTTATTAAAAAATCTAAATTTTATTAAAATATTGTGCGCAAATTTACATTTCAATACTAATATGGGTAATTATTTAGATATAACGGCGGTCATACAAAACAATTTCTTAATTGACACTAAGTTATAATTAAAAAAAATGGTGATGTCGCAGTTTTTTTCAGCCACAAATCGACTTTGAATCAGCGTAGTTTTAATTTAACATCAAGTAAAATAAACCGTTCGTTGTATCCTTTTCTAAAAGAAAAAATCTTATTACTTATAAGAGGCATCTATTTCAATAAACAATGGCCTTTTTAAAAAAGATTCAACTTTTTAAGCCATATCTTTTTAAATATTTCTCTAATTGGTGCCTTGCCGTTTACATATACATAGAATTACAAAACAAAAGTATAAAATAATCATAACCAACCGAGTATATATTCCCGCTAAAATCTATTCGAAAGGCACAAATAAGGCCACATACAGCCAAATACACATTCCTTTGACGTCAATCCTCGTAACTACTTTTTTAAAATTCCCTCTTTTTTTTACAAAGGCAGTTTTATACTTACTGCCTAAAACAATATTAACTATAATATAATAGACAATTTTTTATCGTGGGCATAGCCTCGTACAATAAAAGAATATTTTTTACAATTGCAAAAATACAATACCGCATTTTTAGGCAACATTTTTCCAAAACTTGCCCGCCCAATACGTCTAAATTACGTTCGGACTGTTTCAAAACTGGAAAGTCTCTCATAAAGCCAATTTTACACAATGCCACACATACATTATTATTCCATAATTCTTTCCCAAATGACGTAAATCGTTTATTCATTTTAAAATTGCGTACTGTCACAAATTAATCAACCTTTAAATTATTGCTAATGGTAGGATATATTATATCCGCCCAGATAGCGACCGTACACAAGGTGTGAAAACCATAGTGCCTACGTAAGTGTCGCTCCGGGATCAGCTTGTGTATATCCTGTCCCAACAGGCCTATTGTGTTGACTGAAGGGTAATCTCTTATCAGTCAATTATTGGACCTCACTTTTACCTTCAGGTACAAGGAGGTCACTGCTGTGGCGGTATAAAAAAAATTACCAACATTCTCAAATGTCACCTCATTTTTTATTGACATTTAACTAGAACTGCCGGAGTCGCTGTCACTACTCTGTTTCCGTCTATGCTTCTTGTCTTTATGCTTGTCTTTGTGTCTGGGACTTCGTTTGGGGCTCTCTCGCCTTACCCGATGATGTCAAATGCCTGAATCGTCAGTTGTATGATGAACATTCACTGATT
>NW_023595454.1:0-13583 GCF_014839805.1 Manduca sexta | reverse complement strand
GACATTAGTTGTTAAATTATATAAGCATTTTGTCATTTAACACTGTAGGAACGCCATTGATCCTGAGCTGTATACATACAGTTGGGAACATCAATACGGACAATACGCGCCTTTGCCATACAAATATGTACTTACCTACATCAAAATGTTATTAGGGCAGCACTGTGCTATCTATTATCTAACGCGGCGCAGCGCGGCGTAGGCATCAACCCCCGCGACTCGCTGAATCCACGTGAGGGAGTTGGGAGGGAGCGCGAGTAATGGTTGCGCCAACAAACACCAAGCTCTTACTTGCAGTTAGTCATTAAAGTAGGCGCAACACAGCGACACCCGCGTTACCCGCCGCGATGTAATAAAAATATATAACCAGGTAATAAGCTAAGATGTTTTTATTACATAGATACGTTGTCCGAGCTCAATACTGGCAAGACGAAAGTAAGGCAATTCCCCGACGTTCACTTAGTCAACCTCGAACCACTGTCGCGGCTAGTCGGCTTACTACCTATTTGTATTCTATTAATTTTAAATGCCTTCCTGGGTAAGGCTCATATTTTTAGCGCTATCGCATACAGGAGATCACAACAGAAGTTGTCACAACTGAAATAATGTGTTACAACAGAATTTGTAAACCTTTTTACACAGTAACACTGACAGAGCTTATTTTGCATTTTAAATAAGTGAGTGGTATATACATTTCATTTTTTATGTATGTTTGTATTTAGTATGTATATTTAGTTTTCGAATTATTTTGTGTGTAATAAATTGATAAAATAAATAATAATATTTAATTAAAAGCATGATTTTTTGTATATATTTTTTATTACGTATTATTAAGTTGTTTATTTTCAGATTCAGCTGACCTATTTTTAAATTATGTTTTATAAATGTTGTGGAAAAATAAATACAGTTTGTGTAGTGATCAAAAATTTAATTGTTCTAAAATATTACAATCTACACTTTCCTTTATAATTTCCGTTGTAATACGTCGCACAATTTGTGTCACTCTGTCGCACAACGGATGTAATTTACAACACGAACTAACCTAAAAAAAATCATAACATGTAAAGTAATAAATATTGCCTTCAAAAACTGTCATAGTTCAACAAAGAAATGATTGTTTTGTATGATTTAAAACAAAAAATCAGGACAACTATTTAATTAATGATAATTCCAAGGAATAAATCTTACCTTTTCTTAACGACAAACAGTCTGCTCCAACACGTTCTTCTAACTAACACGAAAAAAAGATGGCGGAATTGTTCAGGAATGTGTCAAGTACGATGAGCTAGTATTGTCACTTCAAATAAATTAATTCTTTATGGTAAATTATAAACAAAACCAGGAAATATCGCGTTACACAACTGACGTGTTACAAGAGAATAAAATTTGGGACACCTCTTAAGTTGTTAATATAAACAATACTGGGTGATTAATTGTAGTTGTTGTCGTTTTTTTTCGTTGTTAATATCCTATAGAACAAGATATATACGAAAAATAAAAAGTCATAATGCTAAAAAATTATATGTGTAATGATTTGTGTGGAGTGGGCGTATGCAGACACCAACAAAATGTATGGAATGAAAAAGTCAAACATTTTTTATTTTAATGTGGAAAACTAAATCCTAGAAATATGTTTATGAAAAAAATTGACGTAATAAAAAATTGTACGTACTATATTTCATATTTATAAAAAGTAGATTTATTATATTTTTTTTTTTTTTTTTTTTTTTTTTTTTTTTTTTTTGGAGTCTAACTCTTCGGACACAAACATTTTAAAAAATGCGCTAAAAAAAATATGAGCCTTACCCTCCTGTGTTTTTAGACGATGTACAAATTATACAGCAACTATAAAAGAAAAAAACGTTTCATTTCATGTGTAAGTATACACTATTTAACTTATTATTTATCAAATAAACCAAATGAATTTTATTCGACTGTCATGGCGACGGCGGTCGACGCTCGCGCCATGTCAATGCGAGCTGCTAGGGGAAGATGGGTAATGACTGTCTCAGGCTTTATAAACGTACTATTTCTGTTTTATATAATACTAGCTTTTGCTCGCGGCTCCGCCCGCGTTATAAAGTTTTTCAGACTAAAGTTTTCCATTATAAAAGTAGTAGTTTCCCGGGAGCCTATGTTCTTCCCGGGGTCTCAAACTGTCTCCATACTAAATTTCATCTTAATACGTTGGGTAGTTTTTGAGTTTAACACGTTCAGGCAGACAGATGCAGCGGGGAACTTTGTTTTATAATATATTTTTTAGAACTTTTTTAGTGAAACAATCCCGTCATACATCATTGTTGCATAACTTTAACCGTTTACGCAGCGCAGGCAACGGAAGCGCTCAAAACTCATAATTTTCCCCGTTTAAGCAACATGTTTCATTACTGCTCCGCTCCTATTGGTCATAGCGTGATGATATATAACTTTGAGCACTCCACAACAAAGGATTATTCAACACAAAAATATTTTTTCAGTTCGAATCGGTAGTTCCTGACATTAGCCATTACTGCTCCGCTCCTACTGAATATAGCGTGATGATATATAACCTATAGCATTCCACGAACAAAGGGCTATCCAACGCAAAAAGAATTTTTCAGTTTGGACCGGTAGTTCCTGAGATTATCGCGTTCAAACAAACAAACAAACTCTTCAGCTTTATATAATAGTATAGATAATAACACGGTATGAAATAAATTCATGTATTTAGGTAATAGTTTAATTTAAAAAATACATCAAATACTTGTAATGTTAACGAATTGAATCTTAAAGCTGACGCCGTATAATTTACTAATAGACTGGTTCATTTTAAGAAAATCGTTTGTAAGTTATCTAGTCATCAAGGGATCCGTTATCTATAAGGAAGGAAGGAAGGAAGGAAGGAAGGAAGGAAGGAAGGAAGGAAGGAAGGAAGGAAGGAAGGAAGGAAGGAAGGAAGGAAGGAAGGAAGGCAGGACGGCAGGAAGGACGGAAGGCAGGAAGGAAGGAAGGAAGGAAGGAAGGAAGGAAGGAAGGAAGGAAGGAAGGAAGGAAGGAAGGAAGGAAGGAAGGAAGGAAGGAAGGAAGGAAGGAAGGAAGGAAGGAAGGAAGGAAGGAAGGAAGGAAGGAAGGAAGGAAGGAAGGAAGGAAGGAAGGAAGGAAGGAAGGAAGGAAGGAAGGAAGGAAGGAAGGAAGGAAGGAAGGAAGGAAGGAAGGAAGGAAGGAAGGAAGGAAGGAAGGAAGGAAGGAAGGAAGGAAGGAAGGAAGGAAGGAAGGAAGGAAGGAAGGAAGGAAGGAAGGAAGGAAGGAAGGAAGGAAGGAAGGAAGGAAGGAAGGAAGGAAGGAAGGAAGGAAGGAAGGAAGGAAGGAAGGAAGGAAGGAAGGAAGGAAGGAAGGAAGGAAGGAAGGAAGGAAGGAAGGAAGGAAGGAAGGAAGGAAGGAAGGAAGGAAGGAAGGAAGGAAGGAAGGAAGGAAGGAAGGAAGGAAGGAAGGAAGGAAGGAAGGAAGGAAGGAAGGAAGGGAAGGAAGGAAGGAAGGAAGGAAGGAAGGAAGGAAGGAAGGAAGGAAGGAAGGAAGGAAGGAAGGAAGGAAGGAAGGAAGGAAGGAAGGAAGGAAGGAAGGAAGGAAGGAAGGAAGGAAGGAAGGAAGGAAGGAAGGAAGGAAGGAAGGAAGGAAGGAAGGAAGGAAGGAAGGAAGGAAGGAAGGAAGGAAGGAAGGAAGGAAGGAAGGAAGGAAGGAAGGAAGGAAGGAAGGAAGGAAGGAAGGAAGGAAGGAAGGAAGGAAGGAAGGAAGGAAGGAAGGAAGGAAGGAAGGAAGGAAGGAAGGAAGGAAGGAAGGAAGGAAGGAAGGAAGGAAGGAAGGAAGGTTTAGGTTTAGGTTTAGGTTTAGGTTTAGGTTTAGGTTTAGGTTTAGGTTTAGGTTTAGGTTTAGGGTTAGGTTTAGGTTTAGGTTTAGGTTTAGGTTTAGGTTTAGGTTTAGGTTTAGGGTTTAGGTTTAGGTTTAGGTTTAGGTTTAGGTTTAGGTTTAGGTTTAGGTTTAGGTTTAGGTTTAGGTTTAGGTTTAGGTTTAGGTTTAGGTTTAGGTTTAGGGTTTAGGTTTAGGCTTAGGTTTAGGTTTAGGTTTAGGTTTAGGTTTAGGTTTTAGGTTTAGGTTTAGGCCCAGGCCCAGGTTTAGGCCCAGGCCTCAGGCCCAGGCCCAGGCCTCAGGCCCAGGCCCAGGCCCAGGCCCAGGCCCAGGCCCAGGCCCAGGCCCAGGCCCAGGCCCAGGCCTCAGGCCCAGGCCCAGGCCTAGGCCTTAGGCCCAGGCCCAGGCCCAGGCCCAGGCCCAGGCCCAGGCCCAGGCCCAGGCCCAGGCCCAGGCCCAGGCCAGGCCTCAGGCCTCAGGCCTCAGGCCCAGGCCCAGGCCTCAGGCCCAGGCCCAGGCCTTAGGCCTTTAGGTTTAGGCCCAGGTTTAGGCCTTAGGCTTAGGTTTAGGTTTAGGTTTAGGTTTAGGTTTAGGTTTAGGTTTAGGTTTAGGTTTAGGTTTAGGTTTAGGTTTAGGTTAGGTTAGGTTAGGTTAGGTTAGGTTAGGTTAGGTTTTTTTTTTTTTGGGGGTGTACTCCTGCCGTCAACACCGAATGAGCCCCGCGAATGGGATACTGGGCTCATCCGGCTTAACGACAGCAGGGTCACAGGGAAGTTGGGATTGGGGGGACTAAGGAGAAGGGGAGGGGGGAAGGATAGTTTGTGTTTTACTGACTGTTGGGAGTGGTATCGCTGTTAAGTGTGGTGCATGGTTCATGCAGCTAAGCAGGTAGATGTTGGGGAAATCTGCAAGGGGTGACGGGCTTTGGCATTTTCATGTTATGGCCCGTCCCTCTTCAGATCCCCAGAAGAGTGTTCGGGTTTATTTTGTTCTATGTGTGTGCGTGTGTGTATACATGGGTATGTGAGTTGTTTTCCCCTATTTATTAGTTACATTTGCTATATTCTTATGCTACGTTACAAAGGTTATTCGTGATCACAATATACTTATTCTAATTTTTTGTTTTACATCAATATTGTTACATACTTACATACGCCAGTGTTCTTAACACTAATACAATGATGTTTTCAATTGAATACAAATGTTTTTTTTTTTTTTTTTTTTTTTTTTTTTTTTTTTTTCCTAGTTAATTATTAGTTGCAGCTTACATGCTACATTTCAAAGGCCATTCGTGAGCGTACAATTACAATATACTAATTATAACTTTACATTACAGAGTTACAGTGGGTACACACAGCAGTGTTCTCAACACTAGTGCAGTGGTATTCTGATTATTAATTAGTTAACCCAAGTACTTACAAATGAAAAGAAGAATATGTACAGTGTTATCGTGGTGACGGCAGTGAATTCAAAGTTGTGAAAGTCCGTCTTGTACCGCGGGTTGTGGAGTGTTATACTCCTTAAGTTGGTATACAATGTCATGTATAAGTGTGCTGTATGTCTTAATGCAGTTTGCGTTTTCAATTAGTTGATCGATATTGTATTCCTCAACATCGTGATGGTGACACATGACTTCATGTTTATGCCTGGAAGCGGCGAAGCGGGGGCATTTTTGTATAAGGTGTGCAAAAGTTTGGGTAGTGTGGGTCGCACGGGCATTTGTCCGTGTCACTGATTTTGAATCTGTGTAAATATTGACGGCAGTACCCGTGGCCAGTGAGGACTTGGGTCCACGGGAAATCAATCTCAATGGCCGCGCGCAGCTTGTTGATAGCGTCAGTGTTCGGTAGTAGGTTTCGTGTATACTGGCCTTTTTCGCCAGTTGCATATGTTGTGTCACTTTCGAGGCGACTGTTCTGTTTGGCCATGTACCGTATAAGACTTATGGGGAATTGTGTATGTTTGTAGGCTGCATGTGAGTGGGCTGCCGCTTTCGCAGCGACATCCGCCGCTTCATTGCCGTCAATGCCTACGTGGGCTTTGACCCACACAAAAGTGATTTTCCTACTGTGTTTAATGGCTTGACGGTACATTTTGTGGATATGAACCACGAAAGGGTTGGTGCTGTTAGGGTTAGATATTTCCTGGGTGGCGCTCATGGAGTCAGTGAAGATTGTTGTGTCAGGTATGTGATGTTGGTCTATCCAGCTGCAGGCTTCAGCGATAGCCAGCAGTTCCGCCTGGTATACAGAGCAGGTGTCGTGAAGTTTATATTTCTTAACCTTCGTGTCGTTATTCGGAGAGTATATGACTAAGGCGGCGCCCACCCGACCATCCTGCTTACTACCGTCAGTGTATATCCTGGTGGTCACTCCGGGGTGTAGAACTGGGTCGTGTCCTGTTGTGTAGTTGCGCTAGGTATGTCCAGGTGGACCCTTTCCGATGGGTGCAGCAGCTCATGTGGTGCCGAGGGTCGCTCGAGAGTGATATCTTCGGGTAGATGCGTGGCTCGCGCGGTGAGTTTGGCGGTTTCGACAGATGCCACCTCGTTTATTTTGATGTGTAGTGGTGTAAAGGCGGCAAGCGCTATTGCCGCAGTGCCAGAGATGGTACGGAATCCGCGAATAGCCTTTATGGCGAAGCCCTTTGGAACGATTTAAGTTTCATTCTGACGTGTTTATAGTTGGTGGCTGTATGCCATATACCTGCTGCATATGTTATAATTGGTTGTATTACGTGTTTGTATATGATGCGCACATTCTCCGAGTGTATTCCCCGGTTAGGTTAGGTTAGGTTTTTTTACTTTTTTTCTAATTCCCCCCTACACTTAATAGAGACTTTCTTTTCTGCTTTATTTTCTACATTTTTATATAATATTTTGTGGTTTTAGTGTTTAAGAGCGTTGCTCTTTTGGGCCATGGTTCTTACTGATCCCTTTTGTGAGACTTTCTTGTTTCATCTTCTATCCATCTTTTTGTTTTTTACTACATTCTACTATAGCTATCTACTTTTTATTTTTTTTTTTTTTTTTTTTTTATATCTTATTTTCTACTGCTTATCTTCCTATTTTCAATTATTTCTAGATTCTTATCGCTATTTGTTGTGTTACTAAATATATGTAATATTATCTTACATTATTTAGTTCAACTATTTACTACTTATTTCTATTTCTTACTCTATTTGCTATTTCTTTACAGTATTTTATGAATTTATTTCTACTTTCTTTTCCGCTATAATTATATGTATGTTCTCTATTTTAACTTCTATATCTAGTTCTATTTCTAGTTCAGTTCTTTCACGCAAATGCACCGGGCATTTAGTCAGCATACGCATTACACACTCACTTTCCGTTGGATTGTAGATGCATGCCGGACTCTCCTTACACTTGAATCTATGCAAGTATTCGGAGAATCCGCCATGCCCTGTGAACACCTGCGTTAGTATCGGGTCTATAGGTGTTTGCTTCATAATCCGATGAGCCTCCACGACATTAGGGAAGAAAATCTTCGTGGTCGAAGCGGTTTCTCCTCTGTATAGCGCCTGTCCCATTCATCGACTGACTCCGCTCTAATTTGTCTCTTGACGTATGAGACAGGGCATCTGCTATACTGAGGTTTGGTTTTGGATTTAAGTGCTGCGTCCTTTGCGAGCTCGTCTGCTCGCTCATTTCCTCCATCCCTGCGTGCGCCTTTTTATCCAAAAATAGGTTTATTATTTTGTTGCGTTCTTTTAATGTTCTTAAATTTTTCCTAATTTTGAACGCAAGGGGATGGAGGGAAGTTCCGTCTGCTACGGTGTCCAGCGCCGCCCTCGAGTCGCTCAGGACGCTGCAAATTTCCCTCCCACTTTTGACCGCTTCCTCCGTGGCTCCGTGAAGGGCCAGCAGTTCCGCCTGGTAGACGGTGCAGAAGGATTCCATTTTAAATTTTTTGCTTCTTGTCTCGGCTGCATTTTCCCAGATTGAGATTGCCGCTCCGACTCTGTCTTGTATTTTACTGCCATCTGTATATATACAGAGGCACTGGCTGGTAATTTGGTTCACTTCTGCACCGTCCGCCAGGCACCGATATCGGACCATGTTCCCTTACGGCGAGCCGCCGTGGAGGAGTGGCGTTCCAGGCTGGAGGCCCCGTCAGCGGGGCTTCGGGCCGTAGCGGCAGTGCGTCCTGTCTTTGCGCAGTGGCTGGACAGGCGCCACGGCGCGGCGATTTCGCCTGACGCAGGTGCTCACCGGGCATGGGTGCTTCGGGGAGTACCTGTGTCAGATAGTAGGCACGGAGGTGAGCGCCGTGTGTCACCATTGTGACAACTGCCCGCGGGATACGGCCCAACATACGTTGGAGTCTTGCCCAGCCTGGGACGATGAGCGCAGCGCTCTCGTGTCAGTCGTCGGAGGAGACCTCTCGCTGCCGGCCGTGGTCGCTTCCATGGTCGGCAGCCCGGAGGCCTGGCGGTGGCCCACTTCTGCGAGGTGGTCCTCTCGCAGAAGGAGAGTGCCGAGAGGGATCGAGAGAGGGAGGATCCCTCCCGCCGTCAGAGGAGACGTAGGAGGCGCCGGGTGGACGACTGACCGGCGTCTCCCGCCCTGTGGAATGGGGGCGTTTGGAGAATTCCACCACGGTATCCCCTGCCTGTCGTAAAGGCGACTAATAGGGGCCACGAAGGGGGTCGTCGGCGGGCAGCAGGGGCTGCCCGTCCTAGTGCGCATGCACTTTCAGTGCGTGTAGTGCGTTCATCGCACACTATTCGGTTGACCCCCGGGATGGACGGCAGCGTGTTGTTGGCCTCACGCTGCCGTAGACGCCGAGGGCGTCCTTCGGTGCGCGGGGGCTTTTGAGCCCCCCCCATAGGAGAGTCGGGCCGTAAGGCGGCACCGCGCAGGGGCGGTTGCGGTCGCAGACTAGACATTTCAACGTCAGAGGAAGCCCGCAGCCGTCCCTAATGCGCCGAAGAGGGCCACCGCGGAGTTTTAGTTGGTATGCCGTGCGTTGTACATAGGTTAGGGACTCGGCCCGGCGGTCGCCCGAAGGTCTACATCAATTCCGGGCGGCGCAACGTCGGGTCGTAAGGCACGGTGACCCCAACATAACCGCTCAGTCGCCCCCCGCGAAGGCTGGGCGGTAGTAATAAGGCACTTTCTCCGCGAAACCAAAAAAAAAAAAAAAAAAAAAGGTTAGGTTAGGTTAGGTTAGGTTAGGTTAGGTTAGGTTAGGTTAGGTTGGGGTGCTAGGTCAGGAAACCTCCACGTGGTGCACCTGGGCAACGGCGCGTCGATCAGACCGATCAGGCTGATCTGCGCGCCGGCGAATATCCTGACAACGAGGTGGTTGGCGGTCGTCGCCTCTGTGGCGGCCGTCGTGTCGTAGTGTCGAGATTGGCCCATCTTGGGCGGCTCCCGGTTCTGCCCTCGGGGGTGTCGACGAGGCTCGGTGTGCGCTCACCCCGCCCCGAGCAGGCAGTGGGGGACTCCCTCCCATTGCCGCCGTCGTAGATCGTAACCGGTATGGAGGTCTGTGGATATGTCTCGCGCTCCTGCTGGACCGAGGGTCTTGGCTTAACCGCCCGGACCGCGAGGAAGAAAACCTCTATAAAAATCACCCCGAATCCCAAGCGGCGGCGCACCGCGAGGGATGCATGGCCGATGGGTAGTTCGGTCTCGAGTGCGACCCCGCCAGAGTACCGGCCGACACTCTGTGCGGGTTACGCTAGGCTTACCCAGGTACAGGGGCACTGCCTGGGCGGACCACCCTTTCCCCATACTCGTGGGAACAGTAATGGAATTTTAAATCTTAAACAACCCAAAATCACATTGACGAGATTGCCTACCCAGTTCCGGCTGGAGAGGCGGAGGTCGGCGGGTGCAAGCCCAATGACGTAGACGAGGTGCAGGAGAGTGCGGCTGAAAGGCCCATGGAGGTAGCGGCCGAGTTCACAAGTTTTGACAGCTTCGGAATCGACTCGAATCAAGTGAGAGTATGTCGTCGGTCCGTAGCAAGAAATTCTGAGACGGCACCTCGCCCAAGGAGAGCGAAATATGCTTGACGAGCGAGACTGACGAACCGGCTCCGAAAGCGGTCACGACTGATGGCAGAGGACGAGGGCGTCCGCCATCTACCGGTATTATGCGGCCCTTAAAGGCCCAAAAGAGCTCGACGCTCGAAGGCGGGAGCAATCCCGTCAGAATGGAGAAAGAACTCGAGGATCAACTTCGACAAGAAAAACGGCCGGTGACCTCGAAACGCATGGACATCGAGGAACCCCGAGTCATCTCTGAAGGAAGACCTGCTACACTGCGGTCATATGGTCCGTCACATAGTCCGTAAGTCGGGGAACCTAAAAGGACCCTCGCAGAAAGCACTCAATCATGTGACGGACACAATAAAACAATACGTCGAGCAGCCGGAATCCGAGTTGATGGCACGCTTAGTGGGAGGCACGCGAGTGGAAAGAGCGCGGAGCCCAACTTGCGGAATCCGTGAAAAAGTTGCAGGAGGAAAACAGCTCCCTACGGAGGCGCCTAGAAGAACTAGAGGCGTCTGCCAGTAAGCCTCTACGGAAGAAGTGCTGGCAATGATTGAGGCAAGGGTGCAGGCCAGGATGGAGTCTATCCAGATGGCCTGGCACAGCGCCCCCATTGGCACACGAACGAAGGACTACCGGGGATACGCAACTCCCGGTAGCGGATGGTATCGTTGGGGAGCGCAAAGTAAGCAGCCGGGCAAAGGTATTGGGAAAAGTCGGCCAAGCCTGCACCTGCTCCCGCCCCGGTCCCACTATCCCCGTTCCTGTTGCTGGGCCCCTCCAGCGCCCCGCCGCAAGTCATAGCGGGTCCCTCCTCGCGACGGCGGCTGTGACGCCCACGACGGCACCAACAGCCAGAAAACCGCGCGAGAAGAACGCACCTGAAAGAGGACGGCGCCAGGCCCCAAAACAAGAAAGGGAGGAAAGAAAGGACAGGCAGTGCAACCAGCGCCGGAGCCCCGTCCGCTGCCGCCGGCCCCTGCGTCCATGGATACGCCGTGGGTAGTGGTGGCCAAGAAGTCAAAGAAAGGAAGCCCGCTACAGCGCAAGCGGCCAATGCACAGCCGCCGCAGCCGACGCGCAGCAGCCTACCGCCACGCTCCGCGGCGGTTATCATTTCCCTAACGCCGTCGGCGGTGGCCAAGGGCTGTCGTACAAACAAGTACTGACGGACGCCCAGGCGAGAGTTGACCTCACCGGCCTTGATATCAGCAGGTTGAGGCCAGTTTGCGGCCACGGGCGCCCCAATGTACGAGGTGCCCGGGGCCAACCCGAAGAGAGGGCCGACTCCCTTGCCGCAAGGCTGAGGGAGTGCCTCGGGTCGGAGGATGTGAAAGTATCCCGACCCACAAAGACTGTAGAACTGCGGCTGACGGAGCTGGACTACACGGCCACCCGGAGTCAGTCGCAGCGGCCCTCTCAAAGGCCGGTGAGTGCTCCTCGGAGCTAATTAAAGTAGGGCAGATTCGCCCCGATCGGTCAGGTGTAGGGACCGCCTGGGTGAAAATGCCCATAAAGGCGGCCCAAAAGGTCAAGGGGCGGGCCGCATCTTAATAGGCTGGACCGCGGCTAAGGTGACCGTCCTAGAGTCGCGGCCAATGCGGTGTTTCCGGTGCCTGGAGTCCGGGCACGTCCGGGAGCGCTGCGACTGCGCAGTGGACCGCAGCGACCTTGCTACCGCTGCGGCCAGGCGGGCCACAAGATCCGAGAATGTAAGGCCCCGCCGAACTGCGCAGTCTGCGCGGCCGCTGGCAGGCCCGCCGGGCACCGCTTAGGGGAAGGCATGCGCTGCCCTCCCGTCGCAAACCGGCGCCGCCCCCAAAGAAGGAATGCGCCTGCGGCTGAGGTTCTGTCCCAGCCGCAGGCGGCGAGCCCACCGCAACAGGCAGTGGCCGAGATGGACGTGGAGGAGATCGCCCATCAATAATGGATATAAGTTTCCTCCAGGCGAACATCAACCACTGCGCCCGCGCCCAGGACCTGTTGTCCCAAAGCCTGGCGCAGTGGTCGGTGCAAGTGGCCGTGGTCGCCGAACCGTATTTTGTCCCGCCCCGAGATAACTGGGTAGGGGACATCGACGGGTCGGTGGCCATCGCACCCAGGGTGCCGCTGGCTCCCCGCCCTTCGCAAAAGTCGAGAAGGGCCTGGGATGCGTCGCGGCTCTGTTGGGGAATTGTGGATAGTTGAGTTTATTTCTCCCCAACAGACCCCTGGCCGAGTTCGAATCTTTCCTCGTTCGGCTGGGGGCCCTGGTTGAGCAGGGCCAACCTCACCCGACGATCGTCGCCGGTGACTTCAACGCGAAATCCGCGGTCTGGGGTTCGCCGGCGACCGACGCTCGCGGTGAGGTCCTGGAGGAATGGGCGATCTCCGTCGGCCTGGCAGTTCNGAACAGGGGGTCGGTGGACACGTGCGTGCGGCACAACGGCGGGTCAATTGTTGATTTGTCGTTTGGGTGCCCCGTCGTCGCACGTCGTGTCCGTGGCTGGAGGGTCCTCGTGACGCGGAGACGCTATCGGGATCATCGATATATAAGGTTCGATGTCGCCGCGCCCACGAGTCAACGTAACCAGCCCAGTGGTGGACCGAGTGCCCCTGGTCAGGACGGCCCGCGGTGGGCATTAAGGCGCCTCGACAAGGAGGCCCTAGAGCTGGCCGCTCTGGCAGTCTCGTGGCTCCCCGAGCCGGAGGGTCCGGTGAGGGTCGAGCAGGAGGCGGAGTGGTTCGGGGTGGCAATGTCGGACGTTTGCGACGCCGCCATGCCCCGGGCACTCCGTCGTCCTCCGCGGCGGGAGGTGTACTGGTGGTCGGCGGAGTTAGCGCAGTTGCGCGCGTCTTAGTGCGGCTGCGCGTCGCCGATACGCCAGGCATCGCCGCCGCCGTATTCGCGCACGAGACCATGAAGACCGGGAGCGGCAGCTCTACGGCCTCTATAAAGAGGCGAAGAGAGCGCTGCGGGTGGCCGTGCACAGGGCCAAGGTCGCGGCACGTAGGAGTTTGTGGAGACTCGACGCGGACCCGTGGGGCGCCCATACAAGCTCGTCATGAACAAGCTTCGTCCGGCGGCGCCCCGCTGTCGCAGAGTCTCCGGCCAGAACTTCTGGCCAACGTTGTCGCGGCCTTGTTCCCGGCCACCGAGGATACCACTCTCCACCGATGGCGCCACCGGACGTGGCGTCATCGTCGTTTTCGGCCAGGGATATCCCCGAGGTTTCGCCCGCGGAAATGCGGGCGGCAGTGTTTCGGCTGCGGGGCAAATACCCCGCCCCGGGTCTCGACGGCATCCCCGGAAAGCCTGGGTGCTAGCCCTCGAGTACCTGGGGCCGCGGCTCCGTAGCCTATTCTCCGCCTGTATGGTGCAGGGCGTCTTCCCGGCGCGGTGGAAGACCGGGAAGCTCGTCCTGCTTAAGAAAGAGGGAGACCCGCAGAGTCGCTGTCGGCCTACCGGCCCATCGTGCTGCTCGACGAGGTCGCCAAACTTTTGAGCGTATTATACACGCGCGCCTCGTCGAGCATCTCGAGGGTCGGTCCAAATTTGGCCGACAAACAGTTTGGTTTTAGGAGTGGACGCTCAACTGTCCACGCGATTCTGCGGGTCAAGTCGCAGGCGGAGGAAGCAGTGGCCAGGGAATGGTGATTATCGCCGTCTCGTTAGACATTTTAATGCTTTTAATTCGCTC
>NW_023595453.1:0-7853 GCF_014839805.1 Manduca sexta | reverse complement strand
CTCAACTCAGCTGTCACTTGGGAGGTCTATTGTATTTTGTGTGAGATTTAAGACTTGGTTTTCAAATTATTCTGATATCGAGCGAGGTTTCGCTGTTCCGTACTTCGTCTTCTACCGCTGACCTCTAATTTACACTCGAACCAAATCTTCCAACGCCCATTTTACACTCTTGGATACACCACTTTCAATTGCATCTGCATTATTTATCACTCTCTATTAAGAAGCTGAGGACACTATTTTAAGTCAAGCACGTAAAACCGTTGGTCCTGCGCCTAATCTTTCTCCGGTCATGTCGTATTGTCGTGTCACCGGACTATGAGAGTGACGGAAGATAGTACACCTGTGTATTGCGCACACTTGTGCACTATGCACTTGCGCACTATGCGCCAAGCACACCTTGCCTGACATTTAGTTTGAACCGGAACCTTTTCGGCAGTATCATAGGATGCAAGTCGCCCGAACCCTGTATATTTGTTTTTTTTTGTACCTTAATATAAATTTTTGTGCGACCAAGTATATTGTGCGAATAAATGTTTCTTTCTTTCATTTCTTTTTAACCGACTTCAAAAACGGAGGAGGTGTTCAAATCGACTGTATGTTTTTTTCCTCACTATAATATTTGCTGCGTACCTGGCTGATCTCCATTGAATTGGCCGCCGTAGCCCAAATTCGGCTAGGAAAGAATCATATTAAATCCAATATAATTTTGTACTAGAGTAAAAGTTCCACAAAACATCCCACGTGTTATCAAACTATAGTGTAAAGTATTGTTCAATGTCGTCTAGATTTAAACTATAAAGAGGTTTTTTTAACAAAACTTAAATACCGGAAGAATTTATAAAATATTCATGAAACCAGTTAGGCTTATTTCTTCCTCGCATAAAATTATAACATGTGATTATAACGAATAATAGCATATTAAAATTACTTTGCAAATAATTCCTTATGTATGAAAAAAGGTTTTAAATGTTTTCAAGGCTAATTATATTTGGTTATAGTTTGTTAGTCATGGAATTAATAAAAATACTAACTCTTGCTCGCGGCTCCGCCCGAGTGAAAAAGTTTTTCAGAATAAACTTCTCGTTATAATATATATAGATACGGGATAGGAAGAAGCCTATGACCTTCCCAGAATTTCAAATTATCTCTTTGAGTTTATCACTTCAGACATGCACAGAAATGCAAGAGGACTTTGTTTTAAAATAGATATGTTTAGAACTTTTTAATAGGAACAATTAAGGCATGCAACTGAAGCTCACCTTACATGGGCTATCCAATAGTAAAAGAAATTCGAATCAATGGTTCCTGAGATTAGTGCGTTCAAACAAATAAACAAACTCTTCAGCTTTATATATTAGTATAGATTTTTAATTGTTTATATTATATAAAAGATTTTGCCTGGCTTTGCCCGAACAAGAGTTTTCCGGTATAAATATCCTATCTATTTTCCCTGGATAAAAGTACCTATGTCTTTTCCAGGATCTCAAACTATCTTCACACTCAATTTCAAGCGTTGGGTAGTTTTTCAGTTTATCGCGTTCAGACGGTCAGACGCGGTGGGGACTTTGTGTTCAATATCTGATGTATTTGTCCGACTAGGTAAGGACCATTGCACTGCCTATTTTTGACCATGCACTATTATTTTAACATTATGAGCCTTAGTACCTGACGCGTTAGATTTGGATTTGAATTTGGACGAAATGAAAATCTTAAAGAACAAGTCTCAAAATTAAAATATATATTTCCCTATTTGGATAGGATGGATGATACTATCAAAAACGATGAATAAGGCAAGTGCGGATAGAACCACTAGGGTCGGTCTTTGTCTACCGTGGTGATGTAATACTATGTACTACGTATGTATTTTATCCCTCAAACTAAGAACATTATTCCTGGAATATCCATTACGCACGCAGAGTAATAAACAAAAGCCACTTCAATATAAACAGTTAGAACATTCTAGTATTTTCTCTAGAACAGTTGCCTTACGTAGAAGTACGTCAGAAGTTAATTGATCAAGTATTTATGTTGCCGCGTATCCAATGTCGAGGGAATTCCGTTATGTAAGAACATTATTTGCAATGACTTTGCAATATGTTTTACAATAGCGTTGAAATTCATCGTTTTAGGGTCCCGTAGTTAATAGACCACTGGTCTAACAAACCCAGCTTCAGTGTAGCAGCCGTTTCTTTGCGTGCCCTTCAAAAAACATTTTCTTTGTCGGCGCTTGGCAAATTAGCTTCACTGCACCTGGTGTTAAGTGAAGCCCAAAGAAAATGCCAACAGGCAAATGTACAGGCATCCCCAGACAGTCGGCACAGTCATGCCGGCAGCATACCCGCTTAATGGACCCCAAGTTGTAGGAAGTATTTATGTTCTCAACTACAATAGTTATCCGGATAAAAATTTCACTACAAATGCTGTCCCTGATTTAAATACGAATATGAGTGTAAATAACTTATTCGGGTGTATTCGCTACTCATAAGTTATAATTATTCTGCTCGAATAATTAGCTAAGAACCGACGCATATATGGCGGATCGCAGTGCAGAGAATTTTTTACTGTCAACTTATTATCGACATTGTCTTCATTGAAATAATATTGAAATTCAACGAACACAACAATGTAATGCAATTTATTTAAGCTGCGCTCTGCCATGTATGCGTCGGACCTTATTTGGCGAAATTCGCCAATAATCTTAATGAGAAATTAGACATTATGGCGAATGTGAACCAAAAAATATATAATGACCATAGCTTGTACAGAACACACAAAGGTCTATATTGATTAATGTAATCGTTTTTTAGGAGTAAACAGATTTGATAAATAGATATTGTGTTGATAAAAGAGTGTATTCCCAAATAAAGGTCGATGACCAATCTCTATGCCCTCTGGTAGTGCGGATATTCATGGATGGCAGTGCTCGCTTATCATCAGGTGAACCGGGAGCTCATTTATCCCATGTGAAATATTATAATTTGACGTGTCAATTTGAAACCAATGGTCATAACATAAGGTAGATAATATGTCGTCCAATATAATGGACACAGACTGACATACAAGATACTATAAATGCCTTTGTTAACAAATTACGGCTCGATGACACATTACCGGTATTACACCGGTTCGAATTAAATTAGCGGACTGGTTATACAGGCCCATTGTCTATACAATGTACTCTGAACTATATGAATTCATGTAAATCTTTTAAATTATCATTGTCGCAATAAATTTCGTTAGCTTATAATTACAAGGTTCTATGTTAATTTTACTTATGTTGGAAAAGGAGATTAAAATATTCATGTTCGTACAATTTAGCAGACTTCATGTTTCGCCCTTTAATCATCTTTTGGGATTATAGGAAATGTAGAATTATGTGATATATATAATTTAATGCAAATAAAATTCATTGCAAAAGACCCTTGTAATACTGAACTAGCGATTTATTTCCTAATGACTGACGAGAAAAGCAAGACGCCATAAATGACATTAAGACATAAAATTTTGGAAATATGTTGGTTGTTAGAAGAAAACGCAGCAAAATCTATAAAGGATTTCAATGAAATTTGGCATAAGGTTAGAAAATTTCCTGGACTACTTTTTATCCCGGTATATTAAAAAAAATGCTTTTTTCTACTTGAATATCGTCATAGACTTGACGCTATGAATAGCTCCAGTGCTTTAAGAATTTTTAATTCAGGGAAGGCTTTTCACGGGGACGAATATAATAATAAATGACGATAATTATTCTCGTAATTGGTCTAAGAATAGTGGCTGGGTATATCAATTGATTTCGGACATTATATTCAACAATTCAAGTCATTAATTCAACTGCATACTATACTTCAATCGCCACTTAGGTAACATAGACAAGGCGGTAGTTATTCAAAATCTAATATACTTAATAAACGTTTTAAGAAAAATAAATAACAAAACATTACTCGCCAAATCAAAACATACTATTATTACTTATAATTCCCCCATTAAATCATTTATCTTGCTGACAGCATACAGCTAAGTTTTTTTTTTATTAAAACTTGCAAAGGTCAAAAGCAAATTGAAATAGTTAATTACTAATATCCTAGCTAATTTAAGATATTGATAATGACTCAATGAAAAACACTGATATGTTCTAGGTTCTTGACTCGGTTGAAATTATCAATGGTAATTTCGTTGTATAGTATTATTTTCCTTTATAACAAAAATCAGATAAGATTTATAAACTTATTCCCAATGTGAGGTTAGCGCATCACATTTGTTAAAAGGAATTTGTCTTAGATGTTATAACCAACCGCCTGTATGACCTTCACCATCTCTAATAGATCCAGGCACACGAAAATAAAATAAAAAAATACAGTTTTCCAGGATCTGAAACTCGTTCCCTCCTCTCAATTCCCATACACGCTGTTATTTTACTAAAACAGCGTCGAGAATTATTAGACAGCATTATATAATATCAGAATGCGTAAAATAACTAGTCCGCCATCTTAGATAGTCTGCCATATTAAATTTGGAGTGCAATCATTTTATTTTTTGTATTCTTCTTAGCAAACCTTTTATTTGATGCCCATATAATAAGCGTGCACAAATAATAACAAGTCCATCATCTTCGGCTGTCCGCCATATTGGATTTCAAATGACGTCACTTAGTAAATCATGCATTGTTGTCCAAACTAAACTTTTGTACAAAATTACTTGTAATCGGTTGAGGAATGCTTTAAAATACATTTGCAAAACTTGACCCGAACATGCATCAATACAAACATTGCAAATAAAATAAAATAAAATCTTATAAAATAAAGATAGGTCTTCGAACCCGAGCTCTCTGTCCAGTTATTCCATTCAACAGTAAACTTAATTGTATTATTTACCCTACAAAAAATTATTTAATAGCTTTTATTTTTGCTAAATCTTTGTCTAAGCTAACACTTCAAAGGCTTCATGTAACCCAATTCCTGCCGGCTTCCCTTTCGTAATTTATATAAAGTCTAATTATCATTAAAACGATGCAGATCGCATTTACGTATACTAATACTTATACGGTGTATCGAGTTCCCTTTTATAAAATATCACCCTTTGCCACTAGTCTATATACTTTGTAAATGATGCTGTATTTCAAGTCCATGTAGAATTAATTACAGAACGTTATTGCGATATTATAAACAATGTTACTTTGTTATTATTCGGATACGCCAAATTGACCCCGCTGCTCCTGATGGTGGAGTGGGGTCCAATAGATTGTCGACTTACGAGAGATGATTACCCTCGATAGTCGACTATTATGCCGGCCTGCTGGAACCCGACGTGAGCGCCTATAAAGGGGTCTAATAAAAAATACTTAGTTACTTAACAAACACCTGTATCCTCGAGGGGTAGACAGAGATGGAACCAATAGTTTACAGCTTGATTCTGACTATCATTCCCCGCGTACACTCAAAGGTTACTTAAAAACATCCAATCGGTTAAGTAGTTTATGAGTTTATTCATTACAAAAATATATTTTTTCTTTATTAATTGGATTTAGAATCTTATCGTCATATTAATTGTTAAATCGAATGTCAGTCACGTATTTTTTAATCGCCCATGATCAAGCGAATTGATCATTTATTTATTAACAGTATAAAATATCTTTACATAATATGCTGGTACTTACAAAATATCATCTGATTCGAAAATAAGATTATATTATACTAGTTTTTGCTCTCGGCTTCGCCCGTGTGAAGGAATTTTCCGGGATAAAAGTCCCGCTATATATTGTCCCGGGATAGAAAGTAGCCTATAACCTTTCCGGGTCTTAAACCATCTCCATACCAAATTACATAAAAATCCGTTCGGTATATTTTGAGAAAATCGATAACATAGAGACAGACAGAAAAGGGGACTTTGTTTAATAACATGTATAGAAATTATTGTAGTGTCAAAAAGTAGTTTATTTTGTCAGTATATAATTAGACGAAATCACGTCTAGATTTATCTTTATAGCTGTAAAAATTCCGATCCGAGGAAAAAAAAGACTTCAGCTCACTGTACCTTAATTGCGGAGGTCAGATGTAAGACGTAGTCCGTTAACTATACGCCTCTTGTGTCTAGATACAATGTAAAAACCCAGAGATTTTGCAGTTTTGATAGATAGATAATTATATATTGAAGACCACATAAGTAAAAGAAAAAAACACATATACAAATTAACTAGCTATATATAAATTAGCTAGTGCTATAAAGTAGCGGTTTTGTTTGATATATTACATAATTTATCTCTATAGTTATTTTTATACCGCTGCTATTTCATTCAAGCCCTGACAATACCTAGATATTTAGTATGTATTGTAAGGTTTTGTGCAACATCTTAGCAAGACACAATACGAGACTGACAATTTATAAAAAGATTCACAACCACCCGCAGTTATGCAATGTACGATATATGTATAAGTACCTTTCTTCTCTCTCTAGTACCAGCATTGTTATGAACAAATATACAGGGTAATTTTGACATTGCGTTACTAAATGAAACCACATACTTATCTTCATGAAAATAACACCTTACAATAAGTTACTTGAGCCGTAGATGTAAAATAATAAAGTGTAAGTTTCGAACAAAATAAATGTTATTAAAAGTAATTTTAATTTTACGCGCCCTAATGACACTACTACTCTAAAATAATTCGTCGCAGCGGCAGCATCATACTTTCAGTCAGAAATACACTCACGCACACGCCATATTCGCATTAAACTACAAAATTATAAAAAAAATCAGAAAACTAAAACCAGCATTTTTGGTGAAAATATTCGTTATTAATGGATGGTTTTTGGCACAAAATCAGCAAAGGTGAAGACGAGTATGTGGTTTAATTTAGTAACGCAATGTCAAAATAACCCCGTATACTGTTATTAATAGCTAACTATTTAGTAAAAAGCGCAGTAGATTACTGACAGTAAATGTTAGCTTATCCGCCTGAAAAAGACATAAAAATCTATACAACATCGCCACTCTATAAAACTCTGGTGTGTTTCAAGCAAATCTATATCTATACAAATATATAGCTGAAGTTTGTTTGTTTGAACGGGCTAATCTCAGGAACCACTAAACACTTTTTTTTAGTAATAAGAAGCCATATTACTCAAAATATGAAGCGGGACTTTTATCCTGCAAAATCTTTTAAAGCGGGCGCAGACGCGAAGAAATGCTAGTATAATATAAATTCGAACCCTAACAGTAATAAAGTTTCATGAGGCCGGCATAATTGTGGCGACTATCGAGGGATAATCATATCCCGTCAGTCGACATTCTACTTAACCCCATTCCACTTACCAACAGGCGCAGTGCTCAATGGCAAAGTCTGAAATTTTCCGAAAGAGAACCTAATCAAAAATATATAGGCACTAAAAATAATTATTATAAGATTTTATGCTATAAATACTTATTATGTATCTGTTAATAATATCATTTATTTTAATAGTTTGCTTACATAAATTATAAAAGGGAAGCCGATAGCAATCAGTTTAATTGACCCCTCTCCACTAGTGAAGTAACTTTGCAATGGCTGTATAAAAATGCAGATTTAACTGCCTCAGCACACTACTAAACATGGAGTAAAAAATGGGTTTCCTAATCATGTTTATGATTTAAAATTCGCGATAAGCTATTTCAATCCTGCTCAAACCATTAGTTGAAAACAAATCAGAATGAAACTAAATTAAACATAAAAATACATTATTTTTTTCTGTTCGTGTTAAAGATCGATTTGAGATTACCGATTGGTTTTTACCAACGTAGATGTAAACAAGTAATATCAGTAAACAAAACCGCAACAAACATGACACCTGGCTATCGAGGTCGTATATTATTGGTAGAC
>NW_023595452.1:0-19000 GCF_014839805.1 Manduca sexta | reverse complement strand
GAAGTAATTGCCTGTACTGGCAACGTTAACTTTTAAACTAAAAATTAAAAGTGGCGCCCAAAGCAGGCTTTTTATTTTCCTGGTAAGGCTATAACTAAAAAATTTTATTTTCCTAGTAAGGCTATAAATTCCATTTTATTGTATACACTAGCTTTTGCCCGCGGCTTTGCCCGCGTTATAAAGTTTTTCAGGCTAAAGTTTTCCGTTATAAAAGTAGTAGTTTCCCGGGAGCCTATGTTCTTCCTAGGGTCTCAAACTGTCTCCATACCAAATTTCATCTTAATACGTTGGGTAGTTTTTGAGTTTAACACGTTTAGGCAGACGGATGCAGCGGGGGACTTTGTTTTATAATAATTTTTTAGAACTTTTTAAGAGGAACAATCCCGTCATACATCATTGTTGCATAACTTTAACCGTTTACGCAGCGCACGCAACGGACGCTCTCAAAACTAATAAATTGTCCCCGTTTTTGCAACATGTTTCATTACTGCTCCGCTCCTATTGGTCATAGCGTGATGATATATAACTAAGAGCACTCCACAAACAAAGGGCTATCCAACGCAAAAATATTTTTAAATTTGGACCGGTAGTTCCTGAGATTAGCTTTACTGCTCCGCTCCTATTGGGTATAGCGTTATGATATATAGCCTATAGCGCTCCACGAATAAAGGGCTATCCAACGCAAAAGATATTTTCAGTTTGGGCCGGTAGTTCCTGAGATTAGCCATTACTGCTCCGCTCCTAATGGGTATAGCGTGATGATATATATATAGCCTATAGCACTCCACGAACAATGGGCTATCCAACGCAAAAATATTTTTCAGTTTGGACCGGTATTTCCTGAGATTAGCCATTACTGCTCCGCTCCTATTCGGTATAGCGTGATGATATATAGCCTATAGCACTCCACGAACAAAGGGCTATCCAACGCAAAAAGATTTTTTCAGTTTGGACCGGTAGTTCCTGAGATTAGCGCGTTGAAACAAACAAACAAACAAACTCTTCAGCTTTATATAATAAACTCTTCAGCTTTATATAATAAACTCTTCAGCTTTATATAATAAACTCTTCAGCTTTATATAATAAACTCTTCAGCTTTATATAATAAACTCTTCAGCTTTATATAATAGTTTTTTGTAAAATATATACGATTTTTTTATTTTCCTTCCTCAATAAATATTTTTTGATTACGTGCCAACCCTATTCCGAGTAGCATTAAACAGGCTGTGTACGGAGCCTTGATGACAACTGGAACGCATCAAATGAGATAAACCATGGATGAACGGCCGACATGGTTCAAATTAACCGAGAGAGGATAACTTATTTCGTTCCATTGGCAGTTTATTTGGGCCGCTAAATAAAGCTTCCTGTCCCATTTCTGTGTTGGTATTAGATTTCATTTTTCGAGGTGGTATTGTTTGTACGCATGGGTTCGAAGTCCAATATAGCGGTAGAGTCGACTCTATTCAAATATCATAGGGTTCTAATAGGGGACCGGCCTGTGTTCGATTTTGTACATTATTCTATAAGAAATGATTGATAATACGAAAAAGAAACCCTCCTGCGAAAACTGTATTAAAATTGGTTAAAAAATGAGCCAGTAATTCATATTTAAATTTTATTGTATACATATACCCCTCGACTATGTGCCGAAGTGGGCGCGAAGTGAGGATATCGCTTCATCTCTTTCTTTCGCACGCGTCGTAATGCCCGATGACGTCACACGTGGGTATTGCGCCTCTTTTCTGTTTCTTGTTACTTACCCCTTCTACCGAAATTAAAAGACTTATAACTTGTTGATTTTTTACCGGATTTAAATAATTCTTTCTGTGTTATAATTTATATAACATATCCGCAAAACCAGCGTCGATGTTGTAGTCACTGCTCACTGTCATTATAAGCCGAGTCCACTCCTTTTGCCACTCAGCTTTAAACCGTGTATATTAATCTATATAGTTTATAACAATGTGTCCTGTTATAAGTGGTGGCATTAAGTGATTTTTATTACAGAAAGAAAGTAAGCAACCTGCTAATAATAACTATATGTCAGTGGGCTCTATTACGTCAACGGCGAATCTTTTTTGCAAATACGGGCGTTCTAATCGGGTAGATTTGATAGCCGTTAAGGTAAGAGTAAAGAAAACTTTACTTATATGGCTATAAAAATCTCCTCCAATAATTTTAACTGACTCTTAGATTCGGGTCTGTCTACTCTTCCTACTTAATTCTGCGAACATTCAACGTAAAAGGTCGCCATTGATTTTCAGCAAACCCAACCCAAAATGCGTCACAGCCACTGCGTGTTTGATAAATGTTATAATCTTAACGCTGTCGATAGCATTAAATGAGAGTTTGTTGCCAAGTCAAATGAAGCTTTATTAACTTTCGTTTTATATGCGTATTTGTGTTTTTATAGCACGTAATAGAGTATATTGCGCCAAATCATTTAATTGGAGGGATGAAGGTAAATGAATTATTGATTAACGACCATTTTCAATAATCGAAACCAAACGCTATTTTCTATCTATCTCAAAAATGGCCCAATCAGAACATTTTTTTTGACAAGCTATCAAATGAGTTATTTTGATTAGTTTACGAAATCGGATTGAAGATTGAGATTGGGATTGTTTATTAAAAACGGCTGTAAATAACACCAGTTCCTCGGCGTTGAAATTTGGGCCCGATGTGGCGATAGACTTATACCAATACTGGAACGCATATGAGCATAGCAATGTGGTACCACTGCCTAACCCACCGGCTACAAAGCGCGGTCATATCGTTTTTCCTTTTACTTGCTATTACGCAAATGTAACCTTCGCCGGTCATCCGACCCATTTCGATCCAAGGTCGACACACAGATCTATTTCTGTTTCCATAAAAAAGAACCGTCTAAAACGCAACGGAACGAAATTAATTTCGACCGTAAACAGTGGTAATATAGTAGAAATTTATTTTAATTATTGTTTAGGTTATATCGACTACTATTATCGGCTCATTGATTGGGTGATGGTGTAGTGGTCAGTTCAGGCAATTGTATTTATTTATTTATTTAAGGTCAGCCAACAGTTGTTTACACATCTCATTGTAAACTTAAATTATTTGGCACCATGAACATGTGCAACAGCCACTTAAAGGCTAACACAACATGCACAAATAACGGTTGGGTATACATTACAAAATTATGACAAAATTAAAATATTTTTACAAAATAATTAGCTAAATTAAAAAAAAACGTAAAAAAAAAAGAAAATACTAAAATTAAATTAATAGAAGCATTGTATGACAGCAAATATTATTTTGCTGGTGGTAGGATGTTTGATATCCGCCCGGATAGCGACCACCGTACACAAGCTGTTAAAACCCGCCAT
Organism: Manduca sexta; assembly: GCF_014839805.1. NCBI lineage: Eukaryota > Metazoa > Arthropoda > Insecta > Lepidoptera > Sphingidae > Manduca > Manduca sexta. The sequence continues at coordinate 15,632 of NW_023595452.1, read as the reverse complement.
GGTGGCCCACATAATATGCGTTCCGAGATCAGCTTGTGTATATCCGATTCCAACAGACCGGCATAATTGTGTCGACTGTCGAGGGGTAATCTCTCTTAAGTCGACATTCTATTAGACTCTACACCAATTATCATCAGATGTAGTGGAGTAACTTTTTCGTACACATATAAAAGAAAATCTTTTTAAATACATGTGAGTTAAGTAGGGAACATGCGCCATATATGGATATTATTACTACCCTCGTAGCTTGGTGACCTTTGTATAGATCTGCTATTAAACCTTGTTTACCCCTATAGTGATGTAGGTTAACCTTTATACGTATGTCTAGCTTTTGCTTGCAGCTTCGCTCGCGTGAAGGAGTTTTTTGGGATAATTATTTTCTCCGACTTACTTGATATGTATCGTTATATTATGACCAAATTACACAAAATCATTATAAATTGTAGCCTATGTGTTATTCTGACCAATATTACTGTAAACTTTCATCCAAATCCGTTCAGTAGTTTTTTCGTGAAAGAGTAACAAACATACGAGTACAACCATCCTCACAAACTTTGGCATTTATAATATTAGTAGGATCTATCTATGTAGGTACATATATAATTTGTGTATCGTGTGGATAATGTTTTCTTTTGTTTCAGAAAACAATGGCGGATACTTAAACCAGCAAAGAATTACTTAAACCAAGTACTTAATGTGAAATTCCAGTGATATATTTATACATAGTGCCAATAATTGTACAAATAAATTGTAAGCGAAAACGATGGATCCCGGCTACTTCGATATAGAGCGGGAACAGAACCCTAGGGAGAAGGCAAATATATTCTCTAAGTTCTGTTACTGGTAAGTTTATATATAATACAAGGTACCAGTAGATTTTTTTTATTGCTTTGAATGACAAGACGAGCTTACCGTTCGCCTGATGGTAAGCGATACAACCGTCCATAAACGGTAGAAACACCATCCAATACCTTCAATTACAAAGTATTGTTTGGTATTCCACTGCACTCGCTATCCTGAGAACATGATATGTTAGGTCTTATTATGTCCAGTAGTTACACTGGCTACAATGCATGTTGCTGAGCTAGGGCCTGATTGCGGCTGCAATATTTGACAAATATATGTATTTGTCTGTTGTCTATATCTTAAGTTATACAGTGTTGAAAATTATGTATTGGTTTTGGTCGCGGTTCTGTCCGCGTTTACATCTATTTCCGGTATAAAAAGTGGGTCACAGTAATGAGGTATAAGCTAGCTTCCTATTAGTGAAAGTATTTATTTAAAAATCGGGCTCCAATAGTTTCCAGAGATTAGGTCGTTCAAACAAAAATAAACAATTGATAAGTTCTAGGTGACCTCTAGTTCGTTCCAGGTTATGCAATATAAACACTATTATATTTCGTAGAATAAGAATTCTAACCTTAGAATTCTTCATATATTTTAGACCGCCATGTTCTGGTGTCTGGTGTCAAATGGCGTATCCTGCTTTAACTCGTTTTACATTTCAGGTATACTGTCCCCATCTTCGTGAAGGGACGAAAAGGGCAGCTTAGTATATCAGATCTTTACAGGTTGGTGAAAATAAAATAACCATAATTATCTCATGTAATACCCTATTTATCTAAAATATAATCGCTAACAATTACTTAGACGCACCTCGGAGTTAGTAAGATGGTGATGTGGTACCTCCATGCCTCGGAAAGCATGTGAAGCAGTTCGTCCTGCGCCGGATCTCTCTCCGGTCATGTCGGATTGCCGTCTCACCGGACTATGAGAGTGAAGGAACAGAGAGTGCATATAGATGCACATATATACAATACATAGGTATTGCCAACAAACTTGTGCACTATAATATCTTATGCGTATCTGAGATTGGCCGCTGTGGCCGAAATTCGGCTAGGGATACGTAGTTTAAATACAAAGCATTTTTTTTTAGTTTGTGAGTTTTTTATAATATGTGTTCTTTGACCTTGTGTTTTTGTTTGTCAGATGTACCCCGGGGCACCGAGCAGCGCCCCGCGGCGATACCATCGGTCGAAAATGGAAGCAGGACCTACTTAAAAAAGGTAAGTTTGTTTCTGAGAATCATACGCCAATTGATGAATAATGGTCATAACTCCACAACAGAAATGGCGAACCTTTGATAGTTAGTGTACCTTTATTTATAAAACAAAGAAATGACGTGTAACGAGCCGTCCACCGGTTTTATCTATCCTAGTGCCCCTTTTTTGCGATTTTTTTTTCGACGCAACTTTGTTTTTGTTATTTGTTTTTTTGTCGGGGCTCGGCACAGTGGCTTCACTGCCCTGATGTCAAGCGAAGTGAGGTCCAAAGAAAGATGCATATATAATGTTTCGCATATTACTCGCATGATTTATTTTGTCATGGCCACTACTGGAACGTGGGCCATATTTCGCCATTCCTGCTCCAGTGGGATGATTCGGTGTACGTTATAACTCTAATGGTCGTTTGAGACCAGGGTTTTTTAAACGCCGATTGTTAGATTAGATGTTACTAGCATTCCTCGCAACTGCCATACTCCCGTGCTAAGCGCAAAAGCGGTATGTCAGGGAAACCTTATTTTGAGATAATCGAAATTTTGTAAATATAGTTTCGTATGTAAAACTGAGATAGAGAAACTGTTTTAAGGTGTTTTAACAAGTTCTAAACAAGACACCGTTATTTACGTAAGATCATTCGATGAGTACATTTATTAATGATAAAACCAATATCGGTTTAGTAGTTCCATAGATTATGCCCCTACAGACAAACTCACTAGCTTTTCCTCTTTATATTAGTATAGATAATTGTTTTGTATTAGGGATATTCACTAATAATAGAGGCCGGCAATCGCTTTTACCGCGGAACTTGTTTATTGCGAGCATGAATAATGAATTGACAATTGACAAGAGAACATAGACAATCACATAGATAATAACACAAATTAAATTAAATTGGACTTTTACTCAACAATAATCTAATGCACCGTCTGCTAATTTGAAAACTTTATCAGTAACATTTTAAGATTGGTTGTGCTTGATTTTCTGCTTGAACTGTACGTTTTTCTTATTTTCAGATAAAGGGAAGAATCCGTCGTTACTTCGAGCCATTATTAGTATATACGGTGCTAAGTTCTTAATAGGAAATATTATTTTTGCCTTCTGCGACTCGTTTATCAAGTAAGTTCATCGACTTTTAATTATATCTTTCGTATACAATTTGAATTGGATAATAGTAGACTTAAAAACATTTTCGGATTTTATCGCGTGATTTTATATGTATTAAAATTTCCTCCCCACGTTTAGAAGACTATGTAGACTAAATGGTCACAGAGCGGATCGCGATAAAAGCCGATAAATAGTTTTTTTATCAATGTTTAACATTCGTGTAAACATAAGAAATCAATATGATCTTATTTGTGTATAAATATGTACTTGTGTATAAAAGCAGCGATAGCCTAGTTGGTGGATTGCCAAGACGAATGTCCGCAGGTTCAAAATCAAAGGGCACACACCTCTGACTTTTCTAAAATTATGTGTGTATTCTTTGTGAATTATCGCTTGCTTTAACGGTGAAGAAAAACATCGTTTGGAAACCTGCATACCTGAGAAGATTCTGTAGGAATTTTGAGGGTGTGTGAAGTCTAGCAATCCGCACTAGGCCACCGAGGTGGATTAAGGCCTAATCCCTCTCGGAAGTAGAGGAGGCCTGTGCCCAGCATTGGGACAGTATATAACACAGGGCTGATATTATCATACACTTGTGTTTCAGATTAGCAATACCAATGTGTCTAGAAGGTCTGATAAACTACTTCTCGCCGGCGCACGGCGGGGTGCCGGTCACACACGCGTATCTTTACGCTCTCGGCGTCGTTGGGTGAGTAGTAACATTGGCTTTCTTCTTTGCCGAATTTTAGACAATGGTTATTAGCAAGCACATGGGCGTATCCGGCTTGGATACAATGGAGGGGAGGCTAATAGTCACTTTTAAACTAGAAGCGGGGATCAATATATAAATATTATATAGCTAGCACCAATACATATTTGTATTGCCGCCTTTGTGTACGGTCAGGTATGTCATCTGTGTGTATAAGGAGATATTATCATAATGAAACTCTTGTTTCAGCTTCATGGTAATGAGCGCCAGTATCATGCACCCGATGCTGCTGTGGCTTCTGGACACGGCGATGAAGATCAGGGTCGCATGCTGCTCACTCATCTATAGGAAGGTACGTTGTATATACAAGTCTATATTACAAAGTGACTTTACAGCATCGGTTAGCATGGATAGAGGCACGAATCGTGAGCACATTCGTGAGTCGATCTGATATCCAACACTTCGATGTGCAGTGGGATTGGTCCGTTAGTAGATACTCGTTGTCTATTGGCTTAAACTTTTATGCGTCTACTATACACTCGTAAAATTTGTACATAGATCGCCCCCACCATTGTTCATCTGTGCTCATGACTTGTGCCGTTTATTCTAAGTGAAGTGTAGGGACTACGTCGACCAGCAATGGTTGTTGTATCCACTGACGAACTTTCCTGGTATAGCATAGTATTAATTATTATTATATCAATATTAAATGATTCGTACATTATTTAACAAAATAAAAAATATACTTATGTATCCATTGTGTTATTTTTGTGGAGCGATAGTTACCACTCATCGTCAGATGACGGATCTCATATGCGTAGTTTTAAATTTTTAACCAATATGTTTGGTTTCCAGCTCCTCCGCTTGGATCTGACGGTGGGTGGCAAGGCGTCCGAGGGTCTCGCTGGCCACGTGGTGAACCTGCTCACGACCGACGCGCAGCGGTTCGACATGGCGTGCCTGTTTATGGTGGACCTCGTGCGCACGCCCATCGAGAGCACCATCATTGTGTACCTTATGTACAGGCAGATAGGGGTAGCCACGCTTATTGGAGTCGCTTTCCTGCTGTCTTTCATACCTCTGCAAGGTAAAGAATAAAATAAATATACGGATTAATATCCGAAAAAATATCCGCACAAAAATCCGATACAATATCCGCATAAAAATCCGATTAAATATCCGCAATATGATACCCAAGATTTATCCGCATGCGTAGAATGTGGCCTGACGCTAGTATCCGCATGTTTAAATATTAACAATAAATATCCGCAAGCATACAATGTCTACCATGCTAACCCAGCATATTAGAGCCAATGTATGACATTAACCTGCACATTACGATCTCATGAATAAAGAATTTAATTATCATTTTTGCAGGTTATCTAAGTAAAATATCGAGCAAGCTCCGCAGACAGACTGCCATAAGGACGGACAACCGTATCCGGCTGATGAACGAGGTCATACAGAGCATTGAGGCTATAAAGATGTACGCGTGGGAGACGGCGTTCGCAAGGATCATCGGCGAGGCTAGGAAGTAAGTGCCAAAGTGTATGATGATGATTTGCTGATGGTAGGACATATTTTATATCCGCCCGGATAGCGATCACCTTACACAAGGTGTTAAAACCCGCCATAGTGGCTCACGTGAGTGTGCCGCGTTCCATGATCAGCCTGTGTATATCCGGTTTCAACAGGCCGGCATAATTGTGTTGACTGGCGAGGTGTAATCATCTCTCGCTAGTCGACATTCTATTGGACTCCACTCCACTTACCATCAGCAGTGAGGTGACTTTGCTGTGGCTGTATTAAAAATAAAAATAATATATTTTTTTATATTTACGTATATGGACATTGAAATAAAACTATTTAACGGTTTTATGCAATAAAGTCAGTAAGTCTACCTCGTGCCCGAGAAGGCTGCAGATTTTGAGACGTTGGGAGTAAAAATAAAGGAATTTATCGATAAAAAACTTTTATTATAAAATATAATATTTAAATGTTACTTTTTTTCTAACCTGGCATGGAAATACTTATACTTAGTTGTTTACCCTGGCATAAGAAAATCACCGTAATGGTAATTACAACGTAGACCAAATATAATGATCTCATAATGTTTTGTCAGTGTTCTTTTGGAGTAGTCTTTCATTCTTTATATCATGCCTTTTCGCAGAAAGGAAATGAACGTAATAAAAAAATCGTCATGGCTGCGAGCGGTGATGATATCGTGCGTGAAGCTGAACACCAAAGTGGCCATCCTGCTCAGCATCGTGAGCTACATATCCTTCGGGAACGCCCTCACCGCCGCCAAAGTGTTCGTCATATTCTCTTACTACGACATACTGAAGTATACCCTGGTCGACTTCCTTCCCCTGGCGATAACGTTCACGCTGGAGGCGTATGTGAGCATCAAGAGGATGCAGGAGTTCCTGCTGCTGCCCGAAGTGGATGATGACGGAGTGGACCTGGTGACCATTGATGATAAGACGCCGGTGATGAATGGTGTCTTCGAGAAGATCGGTAATGGGTGGGTATTTTGTTAAAAATATTATGGTATTTAAAAGAAATGAGGATGGGAGCATTGAGGAACTAATTGTCAATAAAAAAATAAAATTCATCGAGTATTTTTGGTCAGAAAATACGTCTTTAAGTGCAAAATATATTTGAATATTTCTGTAAAATGATATTTTAAATATTTTTTTCTATATGACAACGACCGTTTGTAATATATTTTTAACCTTGTTTCAGGCAACAAGCGTACATAAAGTCGGAATCGAACCTGGAGCGCATGAAGCCGCCGGTCCTCATCGCCATGAAGGACTACAGCGCGCACTGGAAGAACGCCGAGGACAGCGGACAAATAGCCGCGCTCTCCGACATCAACTTTACTGTGAGTCTGTGGCGCGTAGTACAAATGGGGTGAATAGGAATGAAGCGATGAATGGAAATAATGAGATGACAATGATCTTGTATTAATTACACAGGTGGATCGATCGAATCGTTATTCAGATTTATCTGTTTTCATTATGTCCCTATTCACCCCCCGCCCTCACGTCATTCCTGTTAAATCCAGTTCATAGTATTGGTACAATTTGAGCAGTCAATAAAAAGAGATCTAAAATACGTAATATGATAAAACGAAGTCTTCCGCCGCATCTGTCTATCTGAACGCGATACACTCAAAAACTACCCAACAGATTTCGATCAAATTTGGTATGGGGATAGTTTGACACCCTAGGAAGGACATAAGCTACTTTGTTATTCCGGCATATTTATGCCGAAAAATCACGGGCGAAACCGCGGGCAAAAGCTAGATATTTTGGGGGCCGTGGGAATTTTATTTTAGGCAGTGAGTGGCATGGCAATAAACACTTGGCACCCGTGCTGTAGAGCATATTATACGAATGAGTACAATTACCTACTTAGCACGGTTTTAAAAAAATGTGGAATGATACTAGTAATGAATCAATGTACTTAAAACAATAGGTATAATTATATTTATAATTAGGTACGTATTTGTTTACATTTTAACACAACTCCGATGATTGATATAAACACATACAGTTGCGAATGAAAAATTAATATTTTCTCGACTAACGCGTACCAACGAGTTGTTTGGGTGTCCTCACGAAATTTCATTACCATTTCGGTAGCAACGATTAATAATTAATGTATTCTGTAGATTATGTTACATATTAAAGCAGAAATAGGTATATTTCAACAATATCTCGTGCTGAAAATAAATTTTTAATTTGAATATGATAAATTATACTTAATACTTTGTTCAGAGATGTTAAATAAAAGTCTAAAGTTAGATTAAACATTTAGTAAAATTATGGTTTTCATTGAAGACATTTCATATTTATCTTTTAAGAAGCATTTTAGTTTGATATATTTATCATTACTAGACCTGCGTGGTGGATTATGGCTTAAACTATTTTAATAGTCTAGGCGGGGCGCACACCTCTGACTTTTCTAATATATTTGTATTCTTTGTGAATTATCGCTTGCTGTAACTGTGAAGGAAAACATTGAGAGGAAACCTGCGTACCTTAGAAGTTCCTTATAGAAATTGAAGGGTGTGTGAAGTGTGAGGCCTAATCCCTCTCAGTAGTAGAGGAGGCCCGTGCCCAGCAGTGGAAAAGTTCACAATACATAATACACGGCTGATGTCATTAAAACAATCCTGTTATTGAAATGTGTTATTACGTTTGCTGCTCACCTGTCCAGCCAAGCATGAAGATGTGCGTGAGAGAATCTGAACAATTGCTACAAAAATTCACAATTATAACTGAGATTCCGGTTTTGTACTAATTAAATCTATAAAAACAATTTTTAAATGCTCTTTGATGTTGTTCTGAACGGTACTTAATTGATCTGTTTTGACATATCGAAGTCAGAATTTCTTAGAATTGGTAAATGTAAAATATAAGATTGCTTGGTATTCCTTTGGTAGATTATTTTCATACGTAATAAATAATTGTCAAAAGATGTGTATCTCAAGATGCTGAATTACTACTAATATTTAAATGTCATTTGAATAAGGTTGAATATATTGGATTCAAACATAACTCCTTTATATGTAAAGATCTATTTCCAGCCGTATGATTACAAGGTTGATATAAGAAATGGAATTATAAATTTAGTATTATATTTGTATTAGTTGGAGACAGTGATGAATGATTCAATAGATAGGGATTAGAGATAATAAATCAAATTGGTGCCACATAAATATTTTGTTTTATTTAAACGAAAGCGGGCAATTCCCGTTAAAAAATATATTCCATTTTCGTTTTGTACCTTATTCCTTTAAGATTCCTTGTGATAATATTTTGTGTGGAAGAAGAAGGTAACTGTGGCGTTAAAGCGTTTTAGAAGATGGCATTATAATGAATAAGCCCATGATTTGAATTGCCAGGCAAAAAAACAACTTTTCGAATTTGAGTTTAGCTTGGTATCACATCCTCACCTACCAGACCAGTATCAGATCCCCAAAAATATGTAGAACTAGCCATACAACGTGTGAGGTTAACAAATTGAGTTCATCTAAACGCGTAACAACCATCATATATGTTGCTAAAGTAATAACTAGCTAACCAACTATTCATTTGAATGATCAATCGTCTTAACCGGGCTAGATGGCCACCCAAGGGCTAATGACTCTTACCGATTGATGTCCGGGCTGATGTTCCTCCAAGCAATTACTAGACTGCCTGTCACCCAGTAAATTACCCGTGGCACGAGTTTGCATTCTTCATAGCAAATAAGAACACACGCATTTATAACTAGCGTTTGCTCGTGGCTTTACTTATCATCATTTTCAATAACCGATCTCAATGGTTTTTTTGATTTATCTCAAAATGTGACTAATTAAGCACAAAGTTGTTTAATGCTAACAAATGAGTTGATTTAATTCGTTTATTTTTGGAATCGGATTGAAGATTGGAACAATAAGAACAAAGTATCGACGACTCTATGGTTTTGTAGAATGCTTATAATTAATTAGCTGGCGTAATAAGTTTATTGTCAGTAGATTTATAGTTGTCGAAATTATCAGTTATTTTCAATATACGATCCTAATCGCTTCTTTCGATCTATCATGAAAATGAACCAATCGGAACAAAGTTTTTTTGAAATGTTACAAATGCCCTATTTTCATTGGTTTATTCTCCAGATTGAATTGAATATTAAGATTCAGATTGTTTATTAAATATTACCGTTATTGGGTTGTCAGTATGCCATTTCCATTAAACTCCTTTGTCCATTTGTTACATTTATCTTCTAATGGAAAATTTATAATTAAACTGGTACACAGTTTCTCTGAGAAATTAATGATCGGTCTAGATAATATCTTCTAGGATCATAGAGCTAGGCTTAAATAATGATATAGTTACAAGACAAAGTGTGATTATAATTTTTATACATATTGTTTCGCTGTTTTTTTGCTATGATTAGACAAAGTCTAATTTTCTTTATGGATCAATGATAAAGTCATCACGAACACGTTTAGCTGTCATTACGCAGAAGTTGCTATGAGTTGAAGCAACAAGTTCATTGCGGAAAATCACTAACTGTATTTTTTATTGTTTAAAAATAGTTGAGGTCGTATTTTTTAGGTTCTCTTGTTATAATTAAATGTACCATTTGTTTTTTGTAGTTCAGATTAAGGAACAATATGCTAAATAGCTTCAAGAAACAACGTACGGAAGATGATTTTGCTATAAGTTGAAATTAAACTACAGGATTCTACTGTTCTTAGTGTTTTATTTTCTCCCGACGTTTCGAAGACTTTGCAGCCTTCATGGTCACGGGGGCTCCATGAAGGCTGCAAAGTCTTCGAAACGTCGGGGAAAATAAAACACTATTACCGATAAATCAAAATTTGTTTAATTTCAATATCTAACATTCGCGTAAACATAAGAAATCATTATTTGCTATAAGTTTTTAAAACCTTTTGCAACCACAGTGTAATTGTTTGTGTTCTTCGTCCTATGTTCTCTTAGTAGGCTCCACTATTTCATTAATAATTTTAGCATTGTCAATTATCACGAAATAATTCCACCCCGAGTTAAAGTGTTCTTTGTTGTGACATTTAGGTGGCCATCCCAGCATAAGTTGTTATGATAATCAAATTACAGCACTGGATTATAGTGGTCACTTTAATTGACATACAGAAACCAAATGGGCCATAAACCACAGCAAATATTACATAAAAATATGTTTATTTTTATATCAGCGCTTTATCATATACTGTTTTTAACTGCTGGGCGCGATCTCCTCTATTACTGAGGCCTTAGTCCACCACGCTGGCCTAGTGCGGATTGGTAGATTCACACAATCTCAAAATTCTTATAGAAATTTCTAAGGTATGTATATTTCCTCACGATATTTTCCTTTACCGTTAAGGCAAGCGATAATTCATAAAGAATTCGGACATACGTCTCGGCAGTTCGTTCCACACCCAATTAAACTATTGCTTTTGTAAATATTATAATCCTACTAATATTATAAATGCGAAAGTGTTTGAGGATGGATGTATGTATGTTTATTCCTCTTTCACGAATAAACTACTGAACTGATTTAGATGAAACTTTACAGTGATATTGGCTGTACATCTAAATAACACATAGGCTACAAGTTATTATGATTTTGTGTAATTTAGTTACAATATTAAGACCTATATATCAAGTAAGTCGGAAAAAAAAATATCCCGAAAACGCCTTCACGCGGGTGAATCCGCGAGCAAAAGCTAGTATTATACAAATATTTGATATGCAAGTATTGATTCCACACCTTTGTTTATCAATCTTGGGGTTTGAAACCCCTTAAGCAAGGTTCGTCCGCAAACACCCGAGTGACACAAGCGTGTAAACACATGTGTCTGACTACCCTTCAGTCATAAAGGTGTAATTGTATGTAAATAACATAACGAGCTACATGTTTGTGTCGACCTTGGAGTATAAATATTACAAATGACATACTTAAAATGTATGAGCGCAGGTATTTCGTTCTAAGTCATGTTATACTTAAGATTATCTGTCTTTAAGGAACTCGTATCATCTTGTATGTTCATTACTTCGTAAGGATTTTATCATAAGTGAAACATGGGGTATCTCTAAGAACAACTTAAATATTATTAAGTACGAATTTTGAGTAGAAATTACATCTTTGGTACTTAACTCACGCCTACCAATTTTTATTTGTATTTATTTTTATTTGGTGTGCATTATGCCTTGCAGACGTAGTTGTATTGCGGTACTGCAATGCTGAAGTCTCAGGTTCGATTCTCGGATCGGGAAAAGTGATATCAGGTGTTTCTATTCAGTATCAGCCTGGAGTTTAGAACTTGTGCCCCGTATAGTTATAGGTTCGCCCTCTATCACACCATGGGAAGGAATACACACGGCGTAAAGTGGCTGCACTAGATGCGCCTCTGCCTACTCTTTCAGGGATAAAAGGCGAGAGCGTATGTGCGTAGATTATGATTTTATTTGAAACCTATAGATGTATGTCCCTCGGGAACAGATTTACGATTTTTTACGTAATTTATCATGCTGTTCCAAGGCAAGATGCTGGGCTATTATTCCTTTTAGCGCCAGCAATTTATTTAAAAATAATTTATAATCATAGAAAGATTCTATAAATATTACAGAAGATGCTACATTGAAGGTAAGATTAATATTAATATATACATAATTGGTATTTCTGAACAACTTAACGATTTTAATCAATCTATAGATACTTTAACGATTACTATTGTCAATATGTTGAATTAAACTGATATTACTGAAAGCCGTCTCAGTTGCTCGAATATATTGATAATATTAACGTGACCATGAAGGCTGCAAAGTCTTCGAAACGTCGGAAGAAAATAAAATACTAACACCGCGATAGAATCCGAAAATTAGTTTGATTTCAATATTAACTCTCTATTATATACTATCCCACTGTTGGGCACGGGCCTTCTCTACTACTGAGAGATTAGGCCTTAGTCCACCACACTGGCCTAACACGATTTGGTAGACTTAACATACCCTCAAAATTCTTATAGAAAATTCCTCAGGTATGCAGGTTTCCTCACGACGTTTTCTTTACCGTTAAAGTAAGCGATTTACAAAGAATACACACATCATTTTAGAAAAGATAAGAGATGCATGACCTTGGTTTTTGTACTTGCAGACATTCGTCTCGGTAGTCCGTTCCACTTCCTACTAGGCTATCGGCATTTAACATATTATCACACTTGAATTGGATATTATGAGTTGTTTATTAAATTCAAACAATTTCTCCAAAGCATGGGCGTGTGAATTGGTGTAATTCTTTTATGTCTGTTATGTAAATATTATGCGCTGATGATTACAAAACACTATATTTGAAATACTATGGAATGCACCGTCGTATAAAATTAATATCCGTTGGTTAGGAATATTAGCTGATACGAAACTAATCAACCTCTAATAAAAATAATAATAACTAATTAAAACATTACTGATGTGTCATATTCTTCCTTCTTAGAATAATTAGAAATTTATTTTTTGTACTCCTAGTTAAGTAACGAACAAAGCAACTAACACCACTTTTATGATTAAAAAAATACTACGAATTGCATGATCCTTTAAATCTAGGCCACTTTCTATTAATCTGAAGTCAGGGCTCTACAGTGACGTCACCAACCCATCAGGCTTGAATTACTACGTCAACAAGGCGGATTGTAACGTGAGATATGGATTAGACAACAATAGATAGAAAAGATATAAAGAGCGCTGTGCAAACAATCAGTGTAAACTAATCCTTAAAGGGCTTACGATACAGCGATTTATATAATAATAATAATATCAGCCCTGTATTATATACTGTCCCACTGTTGGCACGGGCCTACTCTACTACTAAGAGGGATTAGACCTTAGTCCACCACGCTGGCCTAGTGCGGATTGATAGACTTCACATACCCTCGAAATTCCTATAGAGAACTTTTAGGTATGCAGGTTTTTTCACGATATTTTCCTTCACCGTTATATCGATTTATTTTATTTATTTATTTAAACTCTTTAAACATTAAGTCTTATAGGAAAGTCAAATATACAATAAAGAATATGAAAAAAGGAAGGACAAATGGCGGTTTTATCACTTTCGGCGAATTATTTCAGACAGCCTTTGGATGGATTTAAATAACTAGGAAGGAATGAAACAAGGCGGCGAGCTATTTAGATTTTACCCCGTTCCTTTGGTTTTGAACCTGCGGACATTCCTCTCGGATGCCCGTTCTACTCCTAACTAGACAATCGCTGCTTTTTTAGAGAACATGCCTTTTTAAGTACAGAATGTAATAGAAATTTTAACTTGACTTATGATTCATATCACGTGAGATGGCAGGACCATTGAAAAATATATTGAGGAAAAAATATTCCATGTGACCGCATTCAATACCGATTTCTAACATGTAACAGGTATTATACTGTAATGAATTATGTTTATGGTTGATTTGGTGTCGGTACGTAAGTACATTAGGTGGCTACTGAAAACCAATGCTGTGTTTGCTTGTCATAACACAGCTTTTGTCGAGATGGCCACCTAGTTGTCGCGGTTTCACATAGAAATTAATTACTCAGTGGTTTTCTTCTTTATTTTTTTTGTTTATAATATAGATATATACCGCGACAGTAAATTATTCTTTCTTTCTTTCAAAGAATGTGAATTGTGACGTAAAAATAATATTAAGAAACGTTCAAGTAAAACTCGTTTTCGGACTTGACTGCGGTTTTTTATTTTTTTCTTGAAGTTTCGAATAATTTGCAGTAACTGCTAGTTTTGTTTAATCTTGTATAAAATAGGATATTTCTTCGGATGACCAATACTCTTTAAAACGTCGAGAAAAAAGAAAATATAATAAATCGCGATAAAATCTGAAAAATTGATATATTTCGATCTCAACATTGGAGTAAACATAAAAAACATTAATTAAATTATTATCATAAGATTGTGATATTTGTCATTTCGCTTAATGTTACAACGATAAAACAATGAGTCCAAACTTTATTTCTAATATGACAAGGTAAATATAACAAAAAAACAAACACCTTTTCCTGAATGAGTAGTCTAACGCATTACAAGTATACCCATACTTTAAAACTCCAATGACCCATTCTTATTAGAGTTCCATATGTGGAACTCTATCACATGTGATAGAGTCAATAAACCTATTGCCATAACGGAAAAATCCAATCAAAAGCGATTCAAATGTATACAAATCGCTAAACTCACACTGGTCCCGCAGGAATCGAGGAAAACTCATTATCACTCTCCAACCTGAGATTCGAACCCTGGACCAGGATGGTATCTTACCGTGCACGCAATACGACTACTCTAGCGAGGCACTCAAACATAACATTGTAAAACATAATATTATAAGCTAATGTTATCCCCAAAAAGGCATATTGAACTAAAAGAACATATGCTGTTATACAATTACATAAATAATACATTAACATAATGATTTCATTAGTAACTGCGATATCAAGAATATTTAATTTTCTTTTTGGAACACTTTCCCTATCTTATAATATCTAAAAGTATAAGTATACTATTCAATAATTTATAATCAGTATTATAGCTTAATTGAAATTAAAATAAATTTTTAGTTCCTCTAAAAAAAATATATGATGTATTTTGTGCAAAAACCAATATAGCCTACATAAAGATAATTTTATAAGTTGCGGAGTTAAATATAAATTAAGTTATGTGTTACACACAAGTATATTAGTTGCAGATTATAATGTCTACACTTGATGTAATTATAATTAATAACACCTCTTATAGAATATAATTTTATTTTGTATATTTTGATTGAATAATTATTATCAATAGTAGCATTTATTTATATACAATTGTTAATGACATAAATAAAAAATAATGTCGTTATCATGTCAAATTAATAGGTACTTCGTTTAGATTTCATTTTCATTATATTACTATGATTGATGTCATAGAATATTTAACACCACTAGTTGCAAATAGTTACAAGTTATACAAATACTGTAAACAATAGCCAATATTTTACTTCCACTTATTTGTCATTTTATAATATGATCTTACACTGAAATGACAAACTTTACTTACATAGGCCCTTTCTTATCAGATATGACACGAGAAACCTAAACAATGTAGTTATTAGTGTTTGATAACTATCTCTTATCACTCAAATAGAATAAATGATAACAGTACCTTAAATTATCCGTCACTTTCACAATTTCCATATTTAC